>NW_019723578.1:0-642 GCF_002891405.2 Cryptotermes secundus | reverse complement strand
TAGCTTGGTAGCTTTGCGTTGTTTGCTTGGAAGCTTTACGTTGCTAGCTTGCTTGCTTTGCGTTGCTAACTTGCTATTTTGCGGTGCTAATTTGTTATTTTCGTTCCTATTTTGATAGCTTCCCGTTGCTAACTTGCTAGGTATGCGTTGCTAGCTTGCCAGCTTTGCCTTGCTATCTTGTCACATTCGCGATGCTAGCTTGCCAGTTTTGCTTTGCTCTCTTGCCAGATTTGCATTGCTACCTTGCTATTTTTGCATTGCAACTTGCCACTTTGCTTTGCTAGATTCCTAGCTTTCAGATGCTAGCTTGCTAGATTTGCGTTGCTAGGTTGCTAGGTTGCTAGATTTGCATTACTTGCTTGCTAGCTTTGCGTCGCTATCTTGCTAGTTTTGCGTTGCTAGCTTGCTAGCTTTTCGTCGTTGCTATCTTGCTAGCTTGTTAGATATGCGATGCTAGCTTGCTAGCTTACCGTTTCTAGCTTTCCACTTTTGCGTTGCTAGCTTGCCTGCTTTGCGTTGCTAGCTTGCCTGCTTTGCATTTGTAGTTTGCCAGCATTTATTTGTTAGCTTTCTAGCTATGCGTTGCAAGCTTGCCATTTTTGCGTTGCTAGCTTGCCAGCTTTTCGTTGCTAGCTTGCTATC
>NW_019723577.1:0-1611 GCF_002891405.2 Cryptotermes secundus | reverse complement strand
TTTATTTAAATTGTATAACTAGAAAAGAAAAGAATAAAAGAAAAAAGTAATGTGGATCTGAGTGCCTAAACTCCTTTCAGCAGTGAGCAGGGTCCTTGTTGGGAAGCTGCAAAATTCCTCACCTTTCCTGGAACTCAAAGCTTCATTACTGTTTTCAAAGCCCTCTACTGGACACTGCCCTGAGCCAGATGATTCCAGTTTATTTAAGATTAATTTCACTCTTATGCTCCCATCAACACAGAGGTGATCAAACTGGCCTGTACCCTTCAGGTTTCCCAATCAAAATTTTGTGTGCATTTCTCATCTTATTCTGTATAGTACAAATCCTACTTAGTTAATCCTCCTAGAACAGATCACCTTAATAATGTTTGGTGAACAGTGCTCTGTGTCATTTTCCCCATCCTCACGCTGCTATGAGTCCATATATTCTTCCCAAGCTCATTCTCAGACACTCTAAATATGTGTTCTCATAGGGTAACAGACCAAATTTTACACCCTTACAAAACAACAGATAAAATTATGTAATTATACATATTTGTATCTTTAGGTTTTTAGACAGGAAATATTCTGAACTGAATGGTAATATTCCTAAGTTTAATCTGCTGCTAACTTCATCATATATTAAATTTGTATTTGCTACTGCCTTTTCAAATGATTTATAGCTTCTTTGATTCTAACTTTCATTCTAGTGACAAGACATGAACATACATAATTTCTGCTGTGGTTATTTCTGTTCCAGCCTCATTACTAGTGTCTCTTTTTTTCTCTTGTGGTATTTATGTTTTCACCCAATAAATTAGCATTGTCTGTGTAGACCATAAGTTGATATGTCCCATTCGTTTTCAGTCTCTCTCTTCTTTTAACTTCCTAATGGCATATTCTAAAGCAGAGTTGAAATTGATGATGCTAAAATATCTCCTTTTCCAGACTGTAATATTCTGAATATAAAATGCACCAGACAAATGTTTGCATATTGTTTCCTATACCATATGTTTTATTTAACACATTGTAATTAGCCTAACTATTTTTGTATACGTACAAACCAAATTCCGTGAGAATGCGCTACACAACCATATTTCTCTCCAGAATTATAGTCATTCTTGAAGTCTGTAAATAGTTGCTCCACTGTCCCATTCTACTGCCTTTTTTCTCTATATTTGAATGAAAGCAGAATGTTTCATAAGCAGAGAAGTAGAATGGTTTGTGGAGTGTGCCCTTGTAGTGAAAGTGATACTAATGACGATTTTGAAGCTACTTGAGCATCTTTAGGTGTTAAAGCCTCATCAAGAATATTGAGCTCATCTTTCCTAGTGATAAATTAAATAACAAGTACCTAAATATAGTATTCAAATACTAAACTAAAAAAAGTAGAGGCTAACATCATTTTAATGTAAAAATAGTAATTTGAATAATTCATGGAATTTCTCATTTACACTCACAGTAATTTCTGGATATTGTAACAGTAATGTAGCAGGAAGTAAATGTACTTGGCTTACACTCAGTGGTGTCTGTGCTAGTAGTGTAGCACCCAAAGTTAACTATGACTGTTTGCAGAACCATATATGTATGTTTCTCTGTATCTCTGCAACAGATTATTACAAGAACAGGCCT
>NW_019723576.1:395-487 GCF_002891405.2 Cryptotermes secundus | reverse complement strand
CCCTCTTCAGTTTAAGGTCCTTACGATCAGTTTTTTTGTTTGGTTCCTTTTTCGTTTTGGTCCTACGAGTAATGGGGATTTAAAAGGTCACA
>NW_019723576.1:0-157 GCF_002891405.2 Cryptotermes secundus | reverse complement strand
ATGAGGTTGCGACCAGGGCAACCTACATGAACTTACCGGCCCTGGAGGTTGCTTCAAAGCTCCCCCATTCCCACCCCCCCACATGGGTTGGTCGAAACCATTTTATAGTTTAGAGCCCTAAGGCTTGCGGCACCTTGTCGGTACTCTAGGGAGACAA
>NW_019723575.1:0-499 GCF_002891405.2 Cryptotermes secundus | reverse complement strand
GCAAAGCTAGCAAGATAGAAAAGCAAAGATAGCAAGCTAGCAACGCCCAGCTAGCAAGGCAGCAACGCAAAACTAGCCAGCTAGCAACGCAAACTTAGCAAGCTAACAAAGCAATGCTATCAAGCTAGCAAGCCAGCAACGCCATTCCAGCAAGCCAGAAACCAAAAAACGCAAAGCAAGCAAGCAAGGAAGCAACTCAAAGCTAGAAAGCTAGCAACGCAAACTAGCAATATAGCAACGAAAGCTTGCAAGCAATAAAAGAAAAGCAAGAAAGCAAGCAACGCAAAGCTTGCAAGGTAGCAAACAAAGCTAGCAAACTAGCAACGCAAAGCTAGCAAGCTAGCAACGGAAACTAGGAAGGTAAATTCGCAAAGCTTGTAACTAACCACGCATATCTAGCAAGATAGCAACGCAAAGTTGGCAAGCTAGAAACGCAAACCTGGCAATCTAGCAGCGGAAAGCTGGCAAGCTAGCAAAGCAAATCTAGCAAGCTAGCAAC
>NW_019723574.1:0-1008 GCF_002891405.2 Cryptotermes secundus | reverse complement strand
GCTAGCTTGCCTATTTTGTGTTGCTAGATAGCTAGGATTGCGTTGCTAGCNTTCCGTTGCTAGCTTGCTAGATATGCGTTGCTAGTTTCCCAGCTTTGGGTTGCCAGCTTGCCAGGTTTGCGTTGCTAGTTTGCTAGTGTGCGTTGCCAGCTTGCCGGCTTTGCGTTGCTACCTTGCTAGCTATCCTTTGCTAGCTTGATAGCTTTGGGTTGCTAGCTTGCTAGCTTTGCGTTGCTTGCTTGCTTTGCGTTGCTTGCTTGCTTTGCGTTTCTTTCTTGCTAGCTTTACGTTGCTGGCTTTCTAGCTTTGCTTTGCTAGCTTGATAGCTTTCGTTTGCTATCTTGCTATTTTTGCGTTGCTAGCTTGCCAGGTTTGCGTTGCTAGCTTGCTAGCTTTGCTTTGCTAGCTTGCTATCTTTCCGTTTCTAGCTTGCAAGCGATGGGTTGCTAGCTTGCTAGCTTTGGTTTGCTAGCTTGCTAGCTTTGCGTTGCGTGCTTGCTTTGCGTTCCTTGCTTGGTAGATTTGCGTTGCTAGCTTGCTCTCTTTGCGTTTCCATCATGCTAGCATTTCGATGATTTCTTGCTAGCTTCCCGTTGATACCTTGCCAGATTGTCGTTGCTAGCTTTCTATTTTTGCGTTGCTACGTGGGTAGCTTTGCGTTTCTAGCTTGCTATATTGGCGTTGCAAGCTTGCTAGCTTTGCGTTTCTTGTTTGCTAGATTTGGTTTGCTACCTTGCTTGCTTTGCCTTGCTAACTTGCTAGCTTTGCGTACTAGCTTGCTTCTTTTGCGTTGCTAGCTTGCTATCTTTGCGTTGCTAGCTTGCCATCTTTGCGTTGCTAACTTGCTAGATATGCGTTGCTAGCTTTCCAGCTTGGGGTTGCTACCTTGCCAGGTATGCGTTGCTAGCTTGCCAGATGGCGTTTCTAGCTTGCCAGCTTTGCGTTGCTATCTTGTTATTTTTCCCTTGCTTGCTTGCTAACTTTGAGTTGCTATCTTTCTTGCTTTGC
>NW_019723573.1:0-469 GCF_002891405.2 Cryptotermes secundus | reverse complement strand
TTTGCTTTCTAGATTTGCTTTGCTAGCATGCTAACATTGCTTTGCTAGCTTGCCAGCTTTGCGTTGTAAGCTTGCCAGCTGTGGTTTCTCTCTTGCCAACAAGGGGTTGCTAATTTGCCAGACAAGCGTTGCTAGCTTGCCAGGTTTGCGTTGCCAGGTTGCTAGATTTGCGTGTCTAGCTTGCTAGCTTTACGTTGCTACCTTGCTAGCTTTCCGTTACTAGCTTTCTAGCTTTGCGTTGCTAGCTTGCTAGCATTGCNCGTTGTTACCTTGCTATCTATGCGTTGCTACCTTGCTAGCTTGGCGTTGCTACCTTGCTAGCTTTTCGTTGCTACCTTGCTAGATTAGCTTTGCTAGCTTGCTAGGTTTGATTTGCTAGCTTGCTAGGAATGCGTTGCTTGTTTATTTGATTTGCTTTTCTTGTTTGCTAGCTTTGCGATGCTAGCTTGCTAGATTTGCGTTGCTAGCT
>NW_019723572.1:0-590 GCF_002891405.2 Cryptotermes secundus | reverse complement strand
ATTGCTGTCTTCAAGAAATTTCTTTATGGCTGAAAAGTCCGCCAATTCTTTTGTGACAATTCTGGTCCCACTTTTTGTGTTGCAGAACTCAAAACTGCCATTAACAATGCCTTTGATATTCCTCTGCAACTGTATCAGGTTAGTTGCAGAGGTTAGGACAATGGGAGGAGGCCTACCTGACCTGCTGCAAGATGGTTGCTCTTCTTTGTCGGAAGTCTCCTCCCGCTTTTTAGTCTTCTTTTTTCTCGAAATTCCTCAGCTGATTCTTCTTTCTGCTCCAGCAGGAGTGACTCTCGGAACTCCCTGTGGATCGAAGCGTACAGGCGCAGCATGGCTGTAAAGAGAGCCTTACTGTCGAGATGCTNCACTGTTCTTTCAGCCTCGGATTTTGTTATGATATTGCTCCATACTCCGCCGTTTCCATTTATGGAGGGAGATGTCTGGATAAGCTGCCCTATTGTTTGCAAGCCTATCAGTTCGATTTCCTCCTGGCAGTCAGGGTTATTATTTTTTAAGTTTTCGTGGTTCCTCTCAAAGGAAGCCAAGATTGATGTCCATCGCGTTTCGCACAAGGTCGGTTCCGTCATTTC
>NW_019723571.1:0-346 GCF_002891405.2 Cryptotermes secundus | reverse complement strand
CTAGCTTGCTATCATTGCTTTCCTAGCTTGCTAGATTTGAGTTGCTAGCTTGCAAGCTTTGCGTTGCTCTCTTGCCATCTTGCTAGTTTTGCATTGCTAGCTTGAGAGCTTTGCGTTCCAAGCTTGCTAGCTTTCCGTTGGTAGCTTGCTAGCTTCTTAGATATGCGTTGCAAGCTTGCTAGCATTCCATTGCTAGAATTCCAGCTTTGCGTTGCTAGCTTGCCAGCTTTGCGTTGCCAGAATTCCTGTTTGAATTTCTAGATTGCCAGCTTTGCTATGTGAGCTTTCCAGCTATGCGTTGTTGCTTGCCAGCTTTGCGTTGCTAGCTTGCTAGCTTTGCGTTGCT
>NW_019723570.1:0-356 GCF_002891405.2 Cryptotermes secundus | reverse complement strand
TTGCTAGTTTGCTAGCTTTGCTTTGCTATCTTGCCGGCATTGCATTGCTTGCTTGCCAGTTTTGCGTATCTAGCTTGCCAGATTTAGGTTGCAAAGTTGCTAGATTTGCGTGGCTAGCTTGCTAGATTTACGTTGCTTGCTTGCTGACTTGCTTTGCTCATATTCCTTGCAAGCTTTCGTTGCTAGCTTGCTAGTTTTGCGTTGCTAGCTTGCTAGGTGTGCATTGCTTGCTTGTTTCTTTGCTTTGCTTTTGTTGCTTGCAAGTTTCGTTTCTAGCTTGCTAGATATGCGTTCTAGCTTCCTAGCTTTGCGTTGCAACTTAGCTAGCTTTGCTTTACTAGCTTGCCAGCTTTGCT
>NW_019723569.1:0-660 GCF_002891405.2 Cryptotermes secundus | reverse complement strand
CTTCCTAGCATTGCGTTGCTAGCTTGCTAGCTGTGTTTTGCTGCCTTTCTAGCTTGGCGTTGATAGCTTGCTAGCTTTGAGATGCTAGTTTACTAGATTTCTTGATTTGCGTTGCTTGCTGCTTTGCGTTTCTTGCTTGCTATCTTTGCATTGCTAGCTTGCTATTTTCCGTATCTAGCTTGCTAGTTTGTGTATCTAATTTGCTAGCTTTGCGTTGCCAGCTTGCCAGGTGTGCGTTGCTAGCTTTCCTGTTTGCGTTGCTTGTTTGCTGACTTTGCGTTCCTTGCTAGCTAACTTTGCGTTGCTTGCTTGCTAATTTGCGTATCTAGCTTGCTAGCTTTTCGTTGCTAGCTTACTAGCTTTGCGTTGCTAGCTTACTATCTTTGCGTCGCTAGCTTGCTAGCTTTGCGTTGCTATCTTGCTAGGTTTTCGTTGTTAGCTTGTAAGATATGCGTTTCTAGCTTGCCAGTTTGAGTTGCTATCTTGCCAGCTTTGCTAGCTTGCCAGGTTGCGTTGCCTGCTTGCCAGCTTTGTGTTGCTAGCTTGGTATCCTTGCGTTGCTAACTTGCTAGTGTGCGTTGCCAGCTTGATATATTTTCATTGCTAACTTGCTGGCTTGGCGTTGCTAGCTTGCTAGCTTTGCGTTGTCGGATAGCTAGC
>NW_019723568.1:0-1101 GCF_002891405.2 Cryptotermes secundus | reverse complement strand
TATAATAATTAATTTAATTTTCTACTGAAACTGCAAAACAAATGATAAACCACCTTTCTGTGAGGCGGCCGGCACATGGACAGCACCGGGACTAGCTCGTAATATAGACCCAGAGCAACAGGTAACGCAATAGCAATTCACAGTCCCAGTACCACCCTACTCGTTTCAACAATCCAGCTACATTATGATGCCTTCGGAACAAACAACAATTAACAGAACCCCATCAACAAGTAATAACAAAAGCAACGCACTAGGTGAGACATACATAAGAACAAACTACATTTAGCAGCGAGTATAGGGAAGGAAGGGATCGAACCAAACCATAGAAACAACAATGAAAGATATCCCTTTCTTTTTGACACCCAAACAAGATAGGAAGCGCTCAGAGGAGGATCTACAATCAACTGAGGCAAATGAAACAGCCACGAACACTTAAAGTAAACAACCAGGAGGACCCAAACCACCACTAATTTGTAAATGCANTTTCTTTTTGACACACAAACAAGATAGGAAGCGCTCAGAGGAGGATCTCCAATCAACTGAGGCAAATGAAACAGCCACGAACACTAAAAGTAAACAACCAGGAGGACCCAAACCACCACTAATTTGTAAATGCAGGGTAACACACTACCGCGAAATGGTAAAACACCTAGCTACAACGTTAGAAGAAGAGCAGTTTCATACGAAAAGAAAAAAATAAATAAATTGTGTGTAAATACTGACTTAATGAGTCTATAAGTTTATATATGCTACTATAATATAATATATAGCATTGACGAGCTTCTTAAATCTGCCATCCTCTCAATTTGCTCACCGTTATCGAACTGGTTTACAAATTTTTGGTGTTTTTGAATTTTTTACCTACCTGCTCACTTCCTGATTCTCCTACAACATTTCCTTGTGAAAAGTAACCTCCAATTACTATAAAATTAAATAACTTCTCTTTGCTTCGAAATAAACTGGTTTCTGTCTTGTATGTCAGAACACAAACTCAGGTGTGCACCCAACCAACGAGAGAATAAGTGCATTACTGTCGAAGGAAATCAGCATCCCAGCTACGACAGAATAACAGCATTGTTTTCGAAGGAAATCAGTATCCGA
>NW_019723567.1:0-1152 GCF_002891405.2 Cryptotermes secundus | reverse complement strand
CCCATGAAACTACTTAAGCTGCTTAAAATGTGTTTAAACGAAACATACAGTAAAGTCTGATATTTTTCATATCTGGAAAGGTCTAAAACAAGGGGATACTTTATCACCACCGCTTTTCAACTTTGCTTTAAAATATGCCATTAGGAAGGTCCAGGAAAACCAAGTGGATCTGAAATTAATTGGGACACAACAGCTGCTGGTCTAAGCTGAATATGTGAATCTAATGGGTGATAATATAGATTCCATAAACAAAAGCAAACAAACTTTAACTGACACTAGTAAGGAGGCTGGTCTAGAAGTAAAACCAGAGAAAACTAAGTATATGTTGATGTCTCATCACCAGAATGCAGGGCAAAATCATGACATAAAGTTAGGAAACAGACGTTTTGAAAATGTGACACAGTTCAGATATTTGGGAACAACTATAACAAATCAAAACTCAATTCAGGAGGAATTTAAGGGGGGATTAAATTTAGGTAATCCTTGCTACCATTCAGTCCAGAACCTTTTGTCTTTTCATCTATTGCCTAAAAGCATAAATATTAGACTCTACAAAACTATAATTTTGCCTGTGGTCCTGTATGGGTGTGAAACTTGGTCTCTGATAGTATGGGAGGAGCATATTCTGAGGGTGTTTGAGAACAGGGTGCTGAGGAGAACGTTTGAATTGAAGAGATATGTAGTGATGAGGTGTTGGAGCTAACTGCATAATGAGGAGCTTCATGACCTGTGCTCTTCACCAAGTACAATTAGAATGATCAAGTCAAGGAGAATGAGACGGGTAGGGCATGTAGTACTATGGTGATGAAGAGGAATGTATATAGGATATTGGTGGGAAACCAGATGGAAAGAGACTGCTATGAAAACCAAGATGTAGGTAGGTGGACAATATTAAAATGGATCTTCGACATGATAGGATGGTATGCACTGGATTCATCTGACAGAGGATAGGAACTGTGGGGGGGGGCNGGATGTTCGACATGGTAGGTTGGGATGCGCTGGATTCGTCTGACAGAGGATAGGAGCTGTGGGGGGGGGGCTCTTGTGAACACAGTAATAAACCTTTGGGTTTCATAAAATGCTGTGAAGTTCTTGAGTAGCTGCACAATTGGGAATTTCTCAAGAAGGGCTCAGCTCCATGAGTGAGTGATG
>NW_019723566.1:0-1586 GCF_002891405.2 Cryptotermes secundus | reverse complement strand
CTACATGCACACAGTTCTTAATTTTTTTCCCCACAAAAATAGTCAGGCCTTCGAACCACGTATCTTCTAAACCTTACGCCAGTGCCTTACCACAGGGCCGCCATGGTTATGGTAAAGATTCGCCTTCGTCTTCCACATATCTTACAGCTTTGGGGGAAAATCACATTTCAAAGCGTATATTAGATTATACAGCCGGAATCTTGTTCACAGTCAGACAATTTGAAAGTGAGTCAGTCACGGAATGGAGCAATGGATTACTCAATATTGCCAGAGAACATAGTTTTGAGGTAAAAACTAAATTGATAAACTTAAGTCAAAATGATCGTACATTAGATCAATTAAGTTACCTGAGAGGAGGTAATGATGTTATTAATGAATTTTTGAAAGGTACATTCGTGAATGGCTTAAAGGATGAAAAAATTAAGTATCTAGTAAAGAGTAGAAGGAGCGATGATGCCACTCTACTTCAATTGATTTAAACTGTCTCGAACGAGGAGGGTGAACTTAAATCACAAAGATTTCGTTCTAATCAGAATTGGTTGACAGGTTCAACTCCTGGGCAATCAAGAGGTCAATGGCAGGTTCCCCACACAAAGATTAAGCAGGAAATTATTGTCGTGACTGACGGTAGAAAATGTTTCTTTTGTAATCAAGCAGGGCACTTAATGAAACAGTGTAAGCAAAGTGTTACCTGTGAAAGATGTAACCGTAAAGGTCATGAAACGCGCGATTGTAGAGCAAGGTTAGATGGCAGAGTTCCATCGCAATTACGCTATCCAAGAGATGGAAGCGGTGGCGAAATTTTTCCGTCGAGGGCTGGATCTAGGGGGAAAGTGAACAGTAATCCAAATGGTAAATGCACCCTGTTCCAGGGAAACTGTGTGTATGACCATTTGAAGGACAGTCACAAGTGGATCCTGTTGTTAATGATGAGTTTTATGTGAATAATTTTGACTGTCTCAAAGAGGGTAGCCTGTTGAGTTTAAAAAGGTGCTAGCATCGACCACCCACTGGTACCATTCGAAGGTCAGTGAGGTAGGTGTGGGGTCCCTTGTGCTAGCCGAGGGTTCCTCGGAATCACCCACGAGGAGGATGGGTGCGGTTTCGAAAATTGAGAATCAAAAGGAAGGATGTCCCCCGGGTCCTTATGAGTTTTTCGTAACCAGTTCGCATCTCCGAACAGGAAAAGGGATGGCATTGATTGAGACAGGTGCACAGGTATCACTCATAGCTAGAGTTGCGTTACATCCCACATCCAAGCCGAGAGATAATGATTTGTTTAAAATAAGTGGGATTACTGGTAATATGATGAATATCAGCGGAGAAGTTGATATTGATGTTGAACCAAGGTCAAGTGGGCCGGAGCCGAGAACTAAGTTTAATAGGTTTAAAGGTAATAGAATGAATATCGACGGAGAAGTCGATATTGATGTTAATGATAGTGGTCATCATTTATTTTTAGTACTCGACCAACTGCCTAGACAGTTAGATTTAATTTTGGGACAAGATTCGTTGATGAAGAAGCATATTATTGTTAAAACAGAAGTTATACCTGCTTTTTCAGAAAAAGTTGTTCAGCTTCCAAC
>NW_019723565.1:0-398 GCF_002891405.2 Cryptotermes secundus | reverse complement strand
AATCTTCAAAAGTCAATAAAAATTCTATAAATAACCTTCGAATCGCTGAAAATTTGTTTAATTTCCTGAAATATTGCGTTAATCGTCACAGATACTGTTATAGTTCCTAAACCTAGAGTGAAATCTATCACAAAAATTTGACATTATTTATATTAATTGAAATCGAGAAAGATTTTTGGTTTAACATTATATAAATTAGGTTAAAGATGATCAAAATTGGTTTAGAATTCCTTAAAATATCACAAAATAAGAAATATTTCAATAAAAGTAATTAAATATATATCATCAAAGAATTCTAAAAAATTCCTCTAATTAATATGGAATCACTAAAATTTTGTTGGAATTCTCTATAATTACTTTAAATATTAGATATTTTTTGGTCAATATTTCATAAATTA
>NW_019723564.1:0-2157 GCF_002891405.2 Cryptotermes secundus | reverse complement strand
ATGTCGTCCCAAAAATGGAGATAAATTTACAGGCAAATTTCCTTAATTTGGAAATTGTTCAAACTTCAGAAATTTATAATATTCGATAAAAATTTCCTCCATTGTATTTGTCTTTAATTCGATCATTTTCCTGAAGTTCAATAATTTCCATTTGAATTTGACTTGGGACATCTGCAGCATCACAGTCAAACGGATTTTAAAACAATCTGATTTCCTGAGCACTCTCATCAAAATCAGCAAATCGCTTCAGAAATTGTTCTTTCAAATCTGAAATGACTAAATTTGCAAATGAGGAAGGAAATTCTGCTTCACCCTTTTTAAGCATCTCTGCACAGTATGCCAATAAAGAAAGTTACAATTTTTCACTTGGCTTTCCAGAAGTATCAACTTTGCTCTGAATGCCTTGATAAGTGCAAATAAATCACAGACTAAGTTATTTTCACCTTGCAACTTTAAATTCAAATTGTTCATATGGTTCACCAGATCAGCAAAGAATGCTAATTTCCAAAGCCACTCGGTATCTTATAAAAGTGGTTCGTGGTGGTTTTTCTGGGTAAGAAATATATCAGTTTCATTCCTGAGCTGAAAGAAGCGTGAAAGAACCTTTCCACAGCTAAGCCATCGAACTGCAGTATAATATGTCAGGTCAATAAGCTCGGAATCACATTCCTCGAGAAGAGACCGACACTGGCGACGGTTAAGTGCGTGACAGCGAATAAAATTAACGAAGGAAAAAAACAGGTTTTAAAACAGAGCTCATATCAACGTGTTTTGCACATAGTGCTTGTTGGTGGATAACACAGTGAAGAAACATTGGCTTTGATATTAGTGCATCCTCATATGCTTTTGTGATTTGGCCAACCAAACATATTTTTATACCAGACATGATTTTTCCTCCATCAACTCATCAACTGTCACGCACTGCAGACGGTTCCAGTCCAAATTATATTCTGTTAGTGTTTTTTGTATTTCTTTGAATATATCTCCTGTTGTAGTGCCATGCATGCTGTGAAGAGACGCTAATTCCTGTGTGACATTAAGTTCATCATCGACGACACAAAAGAATACTAATAGTTGAGAGGTATTAAAAACATCAGTTGATTCATCCAGCGCGAGAGAATACCGACTGAAACACTGTGCTTTGCCTACAATTTGCTGGACAATATAATTTCCCATATTTTCAATCCGACGAGCAACATTATTTGGAGCAAAACTTATCATTTTAAAAAGATTAAGTTTTCGGGGCACAACTCAGTCACTGCTTCCATCATACACTCTTTGATGATATTGCCATCAGTGAATGGTTTTCCCTTTTTAGCCAACACATAAATAACCTTATAGCTTACCAAGGTTAAGGCTTCATTTTCCGGTGTTGCTTTCGTAAATAAGTCTTGCTGAGAACGCAGACAACAACGTAATGATTCAAATTTATGTGAACGCTGCTTTTCTTTGAATTGTGAAAAAGTTGAAGAATGCTTCGTGTCATAGTGATGACGTATATTGTATTCTTTCTACACAGCAACAGTATCTTTACATAACAGACATACAGCTTTATCATTTGAATTCGATTGTATGAAAAAATATTATAAATATTAAATATTAAAATATTTCATTAAACGCACGGCATTCATCGGCAATTTTTCTTTTCTTTTTTCCATCCATGTTAAAACTTGAAAAGAGAGTAATAATAAAAAATTAACAATAAAATGAATACTAAATAGAAGTAACAAATATTGTAGTAATTTTACTATGTACACTCTTGTTAGTTTAAAATGTTTAGATAAATAAATTTACATATTGTAACGTGTTTCTGGTTACTGAAGACGCCGTAGAGATCGTTAATTGGTTTATTCAACAATCTACAAGTAACGGCTACAATTAATTATCACACAGTTGCGGGGTTTCACGATTTATAACCCTATGCTCAAATCAGTTCAGTCTGTGTTCAGTAGTCTACACGTTTACAGTAGGGGAGCTATGTATCACTGTATCACACACTCCCAATATCACAATCACACACACGTCCGGTTCTTCTTTCCGCGACGGCTGCTATACTCCAACTGTAGTCTGCTAACTGGAGACTGTTGATAACACACTCGGTGACTGTCACATTACGACTGACTGTGAATAGCCTTCGCTGCTCCTTATGTAGCCTCG
>NW_019723563.1:15730-17582 GCF_002891405.2 Cryptotermes secundus | reverse complement strand
CAAATCCCACTTGACCAGACCCGGGATCGAACCCGGGCCGACACGATGGAAAGCCAGCAAATAACCGCTTGAGCTATGGCGTGACCTTTAATGCCCCTACTCTGGCTGTTGGCATGTACACACAAACTTGCGCCACGCAAGTACCGTAACAATTGGTCAAGTTTTATTGATACCGAGTATCCACTAGCTTGTCCATCCTACAACGGTTCTTTTGGAATCTAAATGTTCCATTTTTAAAGGTAGAGGCACCTCACATGAACCCCAAAACACTAGAAAAGCGAATCCTCGAAAACGTCTCCACAACTTTGGATACATTTCTGGAACTCAAGAAGATTATCTTGCTCAGTGAAACTGTAAACATGGCACCTTCAGGATATAATGATACGCACAATAATGGCCTAAACGCTGAATATAAATTTACTGGAAACCTGCATTACTGGTACTTCACACTCATTGTTGTTCGGTATTGAACAGCCAACGTTCGGCGACTGAACGAAAATAGATTTCGTTTCCAAGGTATCGTAGTCAAAATAAGTCTTATATGAGAAATCGTACTCAATAACTTCTCCCCGACTTCTTTACTTCAATATCCTACATTTCGATCTCTAGTGATGTGTACCTCACGTTACCCATGTGTATGTACTTAAACTGAAATTAACTTCCCACCTCAGGATCTACAAACAGTAAAGTTTTGTTGTGAGAATACTGAGACTTTGAACCCCTCACGCTCCATTTCGCTTTCTACGCCTCTCAGCTGGATGGAATAACTCCAGGCGGTTCCATGTTTTTGATTTCCCCTCCCGCCCTTTCACATTGGAAGCATCAGAGTGTACACACGGAAGGTTCCAAGGTGAAGGGAAGGTATTGTGAACTCCGAGGGATACAGGAATACGAATAGCAAAGGCATTTATTTGCGGGACCTCGCGATTATCTGTATATTTGAAGTACGTCGCAGTAGCTACGTGTTCCGTAGTGATCTCTGGTGGGATTTGTTTTGCGCTCTGTTCACGCTTTCTTCGAATTCAGATGATAGATTCAGAAGCCAACAATTTCACTGGAAATAAATCCATATTTTTTATTACTGTATGGCGTTTTGTATCCACTGATGGAACAGAATTGATTAAAGATGTATGAATATGATAAAAATATGTAAGTAGAATTTTTATTCATTTTTAATACTAAGAAGAGTAGACCTGTTCGAGAGTAATTATTCTACAAATTAACGCTTCTAATGAATTGTTACATACATTAAAAATATAAACAATACATGATAATAAAAGGTAATTTGTTCCCTCTGACGTTATATATTAGGGAAGTCAAAAATTATCCGCACTCTTGTTTTTCAAATCCATATATAGAAAAGTAGGGGTTGAACAAGTACTTCATTTTTCTACATAGTCTCCTCCCTTTTCCATGCACTTGGTCCAGCGGGCCAAAAGCTTGCGTATTCGCTCCACGAAGAAGGTTTTCGGTTGGTCGCGCAACCATTTGTAGACTACTGAAGACAGAGTGAACTGATTTGCGCTTAGGGTTATAAAGTGTGAAACCCCGCAACTGTGAGATAATTAATTGTAGCCGTTATTTGTAGATTGTTAAATAAACCAATTAACCATCTCTACGGCGTCTTCGGTAACGCAAACACGTTACATTGGTGTCAGAAGTGGGATCAGTAACGCAAAACACGTTACAATATTAAGTGTCCTGGAGAGAACACATTTAATTTGTACAGAAACTGATAGTTGTAGTGTGAAGAGCATCAAGCCGGGGCTAATGATATCATCATCTCTTGGTGTTGCATGCAGCATCAGTCAGGCGCAGTTAATTTCAACGCTTTGAACTGCGGTACAACTGT
>NW_019723563.1:10711-15594 GCF_002891405.2 Cryptotermes secundus | reverse complement strand
TGGAGAAAGTGAGGATAATTTCTGACTTACCCTCGTATTATTTAAATGCTATTCTGATATATTGAAATTCCATCAGTATTCTGGCTAAATATTTTATATTCTACTGTTTCGATAAAGCGCTGAATTATGGAAGAAACCAAGTCAGTTTTCTTTGTCATACACTACTAAATTTTAATTAAAGAACTACTGATATAAAACGTTTAATGTCATAGAAAGCTTCCTTAGATGCCTTTCCCATGTATTTGTAACGTTTCTTATGTTAGCTGCGTTTATTACAGACGTTGCTTACTTGTGACCGCGTTAGACGAAAATTTTCCGAATTCAAAGGGTTCCGAAGATGCTACGTGTATATATTATGTAAGATATTAGGTTTTCACGAAGGTGACTATGAAGAATGCCGTCTTCTGTGATGTTGCGCCGTGTAGATCTTGTGGTGATACGTTCCTCCGAAACGTCGGTTCACACAAGATCTACACAGCACCACATCACAGAAGACGGCGTTTTTCATGGTATATATTATTAGGGGTTTCTGCACGTTTGGGCTTTGTCCATCACACAATGACCTTAAAACACAGTATCACTGAAACTGGATCTATTTTCTTCTTCAGGTGGAAGAATGGGGTATCTACTCTGTGGGGTCCTATAGAAGGCGCTCTTGACCAGCTTCAGTGACTGAGCACCCTATCCTCTGAGGACGGACATAGATCCATTTTCCTAAAAGTTTTGTTTCTTAGAACAGTAGGCGATGGGAAAATCCTAAAACTGAACAATCTCTTAAATGTTATTGATTTGTTTCGTTCTGGTCCATCAGACTAATATTATGAAAAAGCTAAATTGTTCCATTCTGTGTGACTGGTTAAGATTTTCTTATTTCAATTATTCACGCCTTTACATGTTTCGGTCTTCAGAGGCCATCTTCAGAGGGACACCTTTACATCAATACAGTTAGAAGCCTCCATTACAGTATATGTTCTAATAGTTAAAATATATACATACAATATAAACAGTATATAATTGGGTGTAAAATCTAAAGTCTTTACAACTACAGCGGCTGTTCCAATATTTTAAAATATTTATAGTTAGTTTGTGTTGTTAGATTTTATTAGAATTCATAAACCAAGTAGGTTCGTGTCGTCCCTCTTATTATTTCTCTTGACAGGGGCTGAATGTGTGCCCCTTTATCGTTCTCGAGAATTGGGTTCTTTAATGTTGTCCTGTATGTGTTTGTGGCCCGCTGTTTTATTTTAAAGTATTGGAACAGCCGCTGTAGTTGTGAAGACTTTAGATTTTACAGCCAATTGTATATGGTTTATATTGTATGTATATATTTTAACTTTTAGAACATATACTGTAATGGAGGCTTCTAACTGTATTGATGTAAAGGTGTCCCTCTGAAGATGGCCTCTGAAGACCGAAACATGTAAAGGCGTGAATAATTGAAATAAGAAAATCTTAACAAGTCACACTGAACGGAACTATTTAGCGTTTTCTTAAATGTTTTTAATTTATTTCCTTTTATTTTTGAAGAAATCTGAAATGAGTGAGGTGGCATAATAACGAAAATGAGGATAACATAATCACTTCATGTATGCGTTGATATCTGATTCTCCCTTATTTCTCTATATTTCTCCTTCGGTTTACTTGATAGACTTTGCGAAAGGACATAACTTGAATATATATGTACATTAACAGATCTGCATTATATTTATTTTAAAATAGTTTTATGTGGAATATCTGTCGAAGTACTGCATACGTTTGATTTAAATCTTTCCCTTCTAAGGTACCCAATTGGGAAATTCAAACTCGAATACTGTGTTCAGTTGTCCACTACCCATCGCTCGTCTCGCGAGAAATATTGTTTTGTGTTTGCTTTGCTAACTTCAAGCAGGGAGTGGCAACATTCAAAGTGATCCAGCTTGCCTTACGTGGGATATCACTGTAACGCTAATCCTGAGTCCAGCTTCGGGGACCCCATTCTGAATGAAAATGGGTAAAACCGATTCGCCTTTTATGAGGTGTGTATTTGTTTATTTTTCGAACCGTCACCCTTCCTTTCTCCTTTGGGCCTAACATGGAACGAATATATAGTTCCAAATCCTAATTAGAAGCAAAAACACTAAAAGTAAAATGGATTTTACTTGGTATTAAAAATATACATACTAAAATGTGTGTCGGTGACAGTAGCCGTGCAGTGTAAGGCATGAACTGTCTTCGCTTGCTCGAACGCTGGAATCGTGGGTTCGAGTACCACTTGAGGCATGGGTGTTTGGTACGTGTATGTGTTTATTCTCTGCTTGTGTTCTACGTTTAGATAGAGGCCTTGCAACGAGCCGATCACTTGTCAAAGAGTCCTACCGTCTGTGAAAAACAAATGCTTACGGAACTAAATTAGAGGCCAGGCCCCTGAATAGGCTGGAAGGGCTTGAAGAAGAATTATTGAAGTGGGTATGTCTCAGAATGAATTTAGCAAGCAGTATGAATTAAAATTAGACATGTTGGCTGCAGAGGGATTGAGTTCGGAAATTTAATGCAGAATAGACATATACTAATCCGTGCAGTAAGACCCACTGTTTTGAAACATTCCATAAATCTTCTCCTGGGTTTTAGTAAAAACGCCTATACAGATGCTTCGTTAAAATATATACTATAATATATGATTCGTACGTTCTTTAATCAGGGATTTTGTTTTGAAAATGTCCATACACCACATCAGTTTCTGTAGTAATAATTCGGTATACAAATACTACAAGTACTTTAAGAATATTCTACAAATATTCTGAAAAATTCGAGTTCCCGTTGGAAAATATATCTCTTCCAGGAAATGAATATCATACAGTTTGCCTGTAGGATGTTTATATTATTAGCAAGCATTCTGAACTCTTTCCGGAAAATAATGGTTACTTTTCATATTAAAGCTTTAGGTTTTAAAAAATTAGTATAGTTTTTATTGCAATGCGGGAAGTACACAGCTGCAAGCTATGCTGTAAAATTTAAGCCATGGTATACTGTAGTGTATTAAAATAAAATGAACCTTCCTTCTTCCACGGTATGTATTTAGAGCATGTTTCGTATCTTTCTGTGCATAAAGGGACATTGTTCTCCTAAACAACATTAATTGGTTGATTTTTTATAACGGATAATCAAACGTTTTCTTATAATTTTAAGTACTTGCTAAATGAAATTGTTATTTCAAAATTAATTACCAGGCGGCCTTTCTATAATTTGAAATAGACTTATGTTTACAAAAGTGAAGATAATGGAAAATAGTACGAACCATATGGCATTATTGTATTCTAAGTACTCTGACTCACAAGTAGTTTTCCTTACTATATACTGTATGGGTATATTTACTTACATTTCCATAGCTAACATCATGTCGAACAGCACGCATGCTCATGTTTGAAAATATTTTATTTGCTCAGCTAGTGTTTACACGCATATATATGTGTGTATATGTATATATAAAGAATGTCCCAGGAGGAAATGCCAATTTTCTGATGTTGCGCAACATGTAACACTGCTCCCTCCTTAAGGTTGTTCGTCCCGAATAGCCTAACAGTGCATCCCCGTTCATTTTCTTTGGAGGCTGTTCTTGCAGCATCTGTTCTCCGGCCGTTACAATATATATATATTAGATATTATAGAACGAAATATAAATGTTGTCACGTATTTGGGGGTGTGGCTATTAGACGGGGTATTGATTGGATGTCTGAATTTATTGACACATTATTCACACCATTTGGAACTAATAATATACAGTGCCAGCGCTAATCTCAGCACTTTACAATTCTCTGACACACAGAGACTAATATCCTCGGTATATTAGTCTCCACTAGCCGTTTCCTGGTATCACATTTAACGCAGTGGGGATTCTTAGCTTCCATGGTCGCACCGTTGCCCGCTCGTTAGCACTCCACAACTGATCTCTCAAATCCACCTTCCCAACTCTCGACTAACTGCTCACTTGGGACTCCGCAACTCAACTGACTCGATAGATTGTCTTTGTCCTTTTTATAACCCCTTTGGCACGGAACGCGCAGAAAACACAGCTCTTCTATTATTACATGAATTCGTCTCCGCTGAAACGTGGTTATTCAGTCGCTCAATAGCAACGTTTGTACGTGCCACATCTCTTATTGTGACAATTCCTCTGTTGTTGCGAGGGAGCATTTCCTAGCAACGGCTGTCTCCCTGGCTTCACGGTTGTTGCTTTCAACAAATACGCCACAGTATATTATATCTGAGTTTCTAAGAGCGGTGACTATGAAGAATACTATCTTCTGCGAAATGGAGTCTTATAGTGCGCTAAAAGTTCATCGCTGTTTCGGATGGACATGGTGCTTCAGTCTTCAGCGTCGAAGTGTAAGATAAGCAAGGTTATGCATATTATGGATATTAACTTCTATACTATCAGAATACCTAGAAAATTTACAATTAAAATTGCAGATTATTTATATTGAATAAATTGAAAATGTGCAAATTAAAATAAATATGACAGGGAGCGTACTCCTTCTAGAGAGAAGAATAAGAAAACTAAGTAGGATAAGTATTAGAACAGTCAATTATTGACGTTATTGAGTCCTATATACTCGTTGCTAAGAGATGACTCTGCAAACATCAGCCGTTGCTGGGCAATGCTCGCACACAACAATGGACGAGGTTGCGTATACAGCCGTTGCTATATAGCGCCCGCAGCATACGCATGCGCGGTAACATCACACAATAATAGCAGAGGTGATGTAGGCTGTGTTCTTTGTGGGTCCGGTCCGAGGCTATATGACTCGACCGACCGTCTTCTGTTCCGCGAGTGAGTGCAGTACAGTTGAGTGTTTAATTGTGGAGTGTTTAATCAGCGGGCAGCGGAAGCTGAAGAATATCCATTG
>NW_019723563.1:0-9748 GCF_002891405.2 Cryptotermes secundus | reverse complement strand
TCTCTCCCTCGACGAACGGGAGGCGTGACACTGAAAAATCACATCATGTTATGTCAGACACCTTGTCAGCATAGATGATTCTCGTATCGACGTCTCGAGGCTCGAAAAATATTTCTACCGAAAGACGGCTTGTTCGTTCGCAGTATAAAGATTTTATTTTAGGCAACGGAAATTATATTGTTTAACAGATCCGCGAATAAGTGATTAAATAAAATGTATACGATGAAAAGTAAGCGGGAAGGACACAACATTTCCAAAGAATTTTCAAGTAGAACTCATGAACCCCAACAATCTCATTGCAGATATTTTTGTTCTTGTAGATCTGCAGTTGTTAGAACGCTTCACAATATTTACTTTTGTGATGAATTTTTAGCTATAGTTTTGCTTTGATTGAATTTGTCCCGTTAAAAACCAAAGATTATTAAGAATATCAAGCCTGTAACTGATACATGAAAACTTTATTTCATACCAGATGTGAGGGCTTATCTATCGTAAATGGCGCATCCATATTTGCAATATTAAAAAGGTAAAATTGCTCTGTGCGTAACTAATTAAACACTACGTTGTGAAGGCGTATGGGGGACAGGATGTATAGATCCACATTTTCTTGACCTCGGCAATAGTTGGAGGTGAGTGGTCAACTTCACGCCCGGGCCGATTTATCCCCGGGGATAGAGTCGTCGGTACCCATTGTAATGGGGGTTGGTTGGATCCCACCGTTGGTCTGGACGACATGGGGAAGAGAAAATTTTTGATCTTACCGGAACTGGAACTTTGACCCCTTGGTCGTCCAGATCGTAGCTATTTGCTATACCGGCAACACTGTCTATTCTGAACTTCAGTAGTATATTAATTATTGCCATAAAAATGGTAAAGCAGAGAAAATTTTCGCTCATCATGATGTTATTTTATATCTGTAAAAATAACTTGCAATTCTTTCACGTATTCATTAGAATAATCAACTGGAATGCCTTCTGATTTTTTTAAGAGTTACATACCACCTTGTACATTCTCGTGTCCGCAGTGTTGTTATTACTAGTTGTGAATGATTGAAAATTACGAGGTTATAGTGGCATATTAATGGCATATTGACCATACCGGAGTTCGTCAGAACTGCAACAGAAATTCAAATGTGGATATAACATATGCACACGTGTAGAGAATTGTGATTTAATAAGCATACTGTATTTACTTAATGGAGTAATGTAAGCTAAAGTCTGGCATTTTACTTATAGCAGATGAAGTTGAAGCTGTAGCTGTGCGTAAA
Organism: Cryptotermes secundus; assembly: GCF_002891405.2. NCBI lineage: Eukaryota > Metazoa > Arthropoda > Insecta > Blattodea > Kalotermitidae > Cryptotermes > Cryptotermes secundus. The sequence continues at coordinate 8,481 of NW_019723563.1, read as the reverse complement.
ATGAAGTAGCGCTGATAGTTGATACAGCACTGGAAGTGCAGGGCTGTACTCGTGCAATACGGTAGTGGAAAACTTCTTTCCATTTGTTCAGTTTCTGTATTTTTTTCAATTTTGTTTTTTGATTCATATATCTCGTAGGTTCATATATATCCCTGAACCATCGTTTTTGCGGGTATAAAAAGTGTTGTATCTCGCCAAATACATTACTACAAAAGTCCGTGGAAGCTGAATAATTTAAACCTGTTTCCTGCTGTAGTCAGCTTTCAACAGCAATATTTGCTTACCAACACAGATTCCAGGAAAGTATTAAGTAAAACGTATGGAACATTAAGAATTCGGACGCCTGGGACTTGATGCCTTGCAGTGCGATGCAGTAGAAGGGGAAGCTGATCACAGGGAAGGAGCGTTCGAAGTCTACCTACACAGAGGGCAGTGATTGAATAAACTGCTGCGTACGTAACTTACTGCTGTATACGCCTCGCCAATATGTTGTTCCTCGTTTTCGGTTATTTCGATGTTCGTAATTGGTTAAACTCTCCATAGGCAGGGTATGAACCGACTTATTCGGACTTCCATAGAAATGTGAGATTTGAGGTTTTCACGGCGGTGACTACGGAGAATGCAGTACTGTGGGATGTGGCGCAGTGTAGATCTTGTATGAACATCCATCCGTCCTATTTCCATGGAAATTCTGAATTCATTTGAAACCATATATGACTACCTAGGAGTTTTCGTGATCTCCGAAATAGTAAAAACTTGAAAAATGGAGAAGTGGCTAGTTGTGTTGAACCATCCCAATAATTGACATAAGAAAGTTGAAAATCTTGCAATATTATCCGCGCTGTTTGTGAGAAACACATAGAATGAACACTGTCCATGGTCCACAACATGGATGAAAAAGAATTTCTTTCGAACTCTCTCGGAAATCAATTGAAGTTTTCGGAATTTGAGAAAGAATTCACGATTGTCTTTTTCGGAAATTTCGTAAATGGCTATAAAAGAATTGGAAGAATGCAACTTCGGGCTCCGAAAATCAGACGGAACAGGAATTCTGTCACACCATATGCATTGATGCCATGCTTAGTGACATAATAGAAAGACACAGATCTTAACGTGTTAAGAACTTGGTACCACTAGCTAAACTTGACACAGTTTACTGCAAAAAATGTAAAACACTTTCTGTTGAATTTAAAAGGAAAAGAATAACATTGACTGGAGTTGTGATTGAAGTTCAAGAGGAGATTGTTTTAATTTTGGATGTTTAAAACGGGCTGAAAAATATCCGCGGTAGACCTGTTCAGCGTGAGTCTTCTTCAAGCCGAACAAAACTCATGTGAAACCTTTTATATTCAGTAAATATTGTGACATGTTGAGCTATGGATCACCCCTACCTCCCCAGCGGTACGCGGCGGTAACGTAACGCTCGCGTTACTACGGTAATAGGCGAGTTCCCGCCCAGCCACACCCCTCCGCGGTGACGTAACGCGCAGCGCTACGTACTCGTAATCAACTTCCTACTGTGACATGGCACTCATTACGCAACCGGCAAGCACTGCAGCTATATAAGTGAGCTGCACAGCTGGTACCAGTCAGTTGTACTGAGTCAGTCAGTGAGTCCTGGAGCTACCGCCGAGTTAGCCAGCAACTAGTCAGTTGTATTCTGGCATTTGGAGTGTACTAATTGTGATAATGCAGATAGCAGTAACCGTAAATCTGTAATTTGGGTGATTGTAAGTGCGAGTGTGAAATAAAATTCGCTATACAAAATACGGCGTGAAGTTATTTGTCGCGATATACGCCCGATACGCGACAACTGGTGTCAGAAGTGGGATCAGTAACGCGAAACACGTTACAATATTACTGATACCTTCATGTATACTCTTCATATAAGTGTATATAAAAATAGAGCAGATGCAATTTAATATCCCTTGTTCCCTTCTAGGACAATTTGCTAGTTGCAGAGGCTAAGACTGCAGAATTTATGAATATCTCTAATTGTTGTATTCGAATGGCTGTCTTGTTTAAATTCCTAGGTATTATGAACAAGAGAAACAAACAAATTTCAGCACATAAGTCACACAGTTTGATGAAGGAAGTAATTCAGGTTGATGGAGACGATTACTGTTCTCGGAGATGCAATGTCATGTATTCTAGCAAACATTAGAAGCCTTTCAGCGGTACCTGCTTTCTCCTTCAGCAAGAATGATGAGCCTTATCTGTATAGTCACCGCCTCTGAGAAAATCAGATCTCTCATAGGTTGAGCGTATTTGAGAACGGGATGCCAAGGAGAGCATGTGAACCAAATATAGAGGAAGTGACAGGAGAATGGAAGGAGTTGTATAATTGGGAAAGGGGGCTCCGTAAGTTGGTCTTCTCACCAAATATTATTGAGGTAATAAAATTTAGGCGGATGAGATGTTCGGGGCAGGTATTATATTTTTTTATTGCTAGTGGGGTGGGACTTAAGTCCCTACTGCGGCCACTTCTGGCCTATTGTACCGGCCCCATATGATAGGTGAGGGTGATTGTGGAGCAATTGGTGGAATGAAGATTGGTAGGGGAAACCGAAGTACTCGGAGAAAACCTGCCCCAGTGCCACTTTGTCCGCTACAAATCCCACTTGACCAGACCTGGGATCGAACCCGGGCCGCCGCGGTAGGAAGCCAGCGACTAACAGCTTGAACTATGGCGCGGCCTCAGGTAGTACTTACTGAATAGTCTACAAGAACTGCATGGACAATTTTAGACACGTCTAACAGAAACCCGGTTCATACTAGCATGGTAGATCTGATAGACGCCCACTTACGTACAGGGTGTTTCACGACTTTAGGGCATAACTGCAGGAGGTGATTTCCTAGGTCTTTGTGATCAAAAAAGTTCATATAAATATTTGTCCGATTTTGGACCGTTACGGAGTTATGACCGTTTATTCGTTCCCGTACACGCCCTCGTGTGAACCGCGTCTATCACCTGATGGGTCCCTACTTTTAGCCAGCTACAGACAGACGTTCTCGTTATCTCGACACTTGAGAGGTACCTAAGGCGGAGTGGGTTGGTATGTCCGGCGCGATTCACAACCGAGCGGCAGCCTGTGTTGCGGCCGGCAGTGGCATTTTCGAAAATCAGCTTTAAGCACCAGTCAGTTCAAATTAAAGGTAATTTCACAAAGTTAACTTTACATTCACACTTTAAATGTATCATTTATTATGTTGGTTTATTATATTGTTCCGTTTATTGTCAGTAATCGCTACCTTATATTTTGAGTTTAAAACGGTCATAACTCGGACACATGTTTATATGAACTTTTTTAATCACAAAGACCTAGGAAATCACCTCCTGCAGTTATGCCCTAAAGTTGTGAAACACTGTGTAGATATTTTAAAGGTTCAAAAAATGTGAATCACATAGGAAAGCCTTTGTTCGAATTGCAGAGTTCTATCTGCAAGTACGACGAGTAGGCCTATGATAACGTTTATAAGCATCTGAGAAGTCAAACAAATTCAATGTATCTGAAGAATTAACGAACTCCATGAAGTTTGTCCCTTCATGCGAATATAAGTACTGGACTATTCAAGAAATGCCAAATACGTACATAACTCGAAATTCGGTTACATGTTCAGTAGAGCCCCCAAACGGAGGAACGCATCTTCTGGGATTGTAAACTGTATGAGGAGCAGAGGGCAACAATGATGGGAATTTTGTCTGAGAAGAGCAAAAGGAATTTCCAAGGTCAGAACTCTAGCTTTAAGAGAAGAGGGAAAATATGTCTACATTTATTTAAAAAAGAAAAAGACGTATATGTGAAAGTAGTAATAAAAAGGTGGGATAAAATGTAATTGCAACATCTGTATAGTTCTGAAAGGACTTTATTACCTGAGGTAAGCACACTTACATCCGTTCAACATAATCGTCCCCCAGTGTGTTCCACCTTCTGCCAAATTTGTGGAAGGTGTACACCATCAGCGCGTCCACTTCTGTTGATGTCCAGCAGTGACCGCCCTACAGCACGAATAATTTCCTCCCTTGTGTTGTAACTTGTCCCTCGCAGTGGTTCTTTCATTTTGGAAAAAAAGATCATAATCGCACGGACTCACATCGGGTGAGTATGGCGGATGTTGCAGTATCTCCCATCGACAGCTGTGAAGGAGATCCTTGACAGAGTCAGCAGTATGAGCCCTTGCATTGTAATGAAGGATGATGGGGTTCGTTGCCAGCAAGGGTCGTCGCTTTCTCTCGAGTGCTGGACGAAGATGATTACGCAGGAAATTGCATTAGTAGGCAGCGTTTACTCTCTGTCGTTGAGGTACAGTGTGGTGCAGTATCACTACATCACTGTCATATGCCACAATGAACATCGCCTTCAGATTACTCTGTGTAGGGCGCACTTTCTTTAACGAGGAGAGCCAAGATGCTTTCATTCTATTGTCGCTTCAAGTGCAGTTCGTATGAGGGAGCCCAAGTTTCGTCCAGAGTGACGATCCTTCCAAGGAAGTCGTCACCTTCCCTCCGGTACCGGTTCAACAAGTTCTGTGCAATTGCATAACTTTGCCATTGTTGCACCTCGGACATTGTATGGGGTACCCAACGCGCTGCAGTTTTGCGGTATTCAAGAATATCGTGCAGAATGTGGAGAACGATTTTGTGACATACGACTACCTCAGCAGCTAACTCCCGCGCAGCCCATCGACAATCGACATCCAGGAAAGAAGCAAGAAGCTGAATTCTGTGGTTGTCAACATGGGGTTGTCCTGAACGACGTCTCTCCTGAATGGCATCCCTCCCTTCACAGAACAATTTCACCCATCGTGCCACTGTGCAATATGGCAAAGCAGCATCACCACATGCTTCTCGTAGTCCCTGATAACAGTTTTGTGCACTACGACTTCGTGCAACTTCAATTATCTAGGAGCGTTGTTCTTGTTTCGCAAACATATTGTTAGGGTGCTTGAACTGGACTCCTGCACTTCAAGACGATGGACATTGCAACTCAATGAAATACAACCAGAGGCACTCACTGCACTATTTCAACAGAACTTCTGCTATCAGCTACAGACGGCGCTAGTGCCACCTGACGCACATCTTTCATGTTACAGCAGTGTTGCCACTACTTTTTATCCATCCCTTTTAGTAAATTCTTGGAGTTAAGAGAGATGTTAAAAAGGCGGGGTGACAGCTGTGATAGAATAAAAGACTGTGCTACAGATGGACGGATGGTCATTACCTAGGCCATTTTTGTATTGTGTATATGTATTATATATATATATATATATGAATTATTTTTCAAAATAAAAAAAATAATGCAGGACACTTTTTCCATCCTAATTATTTAAGATAAATTGTGATTCTGTTATCTGTGTCGTGGTCTTTTCAGTTGTCACTTTTACCTTTAGATTTCTCAAATAAAATGTTTTATAAATTTCTCATCACTCCCAAGACCCGCCCACCTCGTGCTCCTGATTTGACTCTTTTTATCATGGCGTGCTGCTGCGATAAATTTACGGCATGAAACATCAGCATCCACGTGAAGACCTGCAGCCTATATGCTACAGAGTCGGAAACTGTGACTGGTTCTTTTTAGGCAAAGTGGTTCTCAATGTGGTGACTGTGAAGTGTCCGGTCTTCTCGATTTTAACGCTGTCTATTTATGAGAATCCAACGTTTCGAAGAAATATATCGCCTCCATCTTCAGGCTAAACAATTAAGCCAACCAACAAAACAGAAGAAGAAGACCGAAGGCTGATTTCTCGCCTGGTTTTCACTTAGATCCGGAAGACAGATGCAGTTTGCTTTTATAAACGTCGTTAGGTCTCCGAACTGCACAATTTAATACGTTTATTGTTTTTTTTTTCTATTATTATTAACTATAAAGTTATATTTGATATAGAAGGCTAATAATAGTTCTTATTAAAGTGATTAGAACACGTACTTCTCACGGGATAGAAATTGTTTGCTTAATCAAATGGCTGTAACGCTTTCCTAAAATATTGCTGATATTGTATACTACGGGAATAAATACAGGTCTATGGCACAGCAGATTTTCATACTTCGCTTCTTCTTCTCAGCCCTTCTGTATACTACCTAGGTATTCTACTCAGGGTTCTATACGTTTGTTGTAACAGAGGGCTACAGGACACCTAATAACGAGATTAGATGCCTCAGCCACAGGAATATGATATGAACAGGCTTGACATGATCTCCATTGATCTTCATGAAGAACATATTAAGTATCCTGGAGAGAACACATTTAATTTGTACAGAAACTGATAGTTGTAGTGTGAAGAGCATCAAGCCGGGGCTAATGATATCATCATCTCTTGGTGTTGCATGCAGCATCAGTCAGGCGTAGTTAATTTCAACGCTTTGAACTGCGGTACAACTGTCTGTCTTTGTTATTAAAATATATTAGAAACCCATTTCTGATATCCACGCGGTAGCGTAGTTGGTTGAGGCACTGTGCTATAAGCAGGAAGGTCGCGAGATCGCATCCCGATGACGTGGACTTTTTCAATTGACCTAATCCTTCCAGCCGCAATATGGCCCTGGGGTCAACGGAGCCTCTAACAGAAATGAGTACCAGGAATATTCCTGGGGGTAAAGGGCAGCAGGCGCATAAGGATGACAACCTCACCGACATCTGTGAGCCGATTGTGTAGAAAATTTCGGAGCCTCAACATCTCACAACATTATGGGCCTCCTCGGCCTGTTAAGGGGATACGTTTACTTATTTTACTTATCTTAAAAGCCATATCTGGAAGAAAATCATATTATTCTAATTTGATGTACGGCGCAGTGAACCGATTAGCAGGGATGTATTTAAAAACTGTGATAAAGGTAAAAAATCAAGCGAAACATATTGCGACATGATGCCTAAGATCCGAAATAGTTCACTGGTAGACAGTCGCTCTGTAAGCACATTTCAACTGAAGAGAAATGGCTCAAAAATAGAGGAGCGTTTTTTTTCTGTGGTCGGCGCCGCGATGCTACGCATGGGTGCGGCAAACACATCTCTGCAGCAGTGACTCGACAAGCAACAATAGAGGAAACTGTGTTTTCTATGGTGGCCGTCATGAGGCTATATAACGAGGACCTTACACAGCTAGAATTAGAATTGAGTTCCGGAGTTGGCAGATGCAGCAGAGAAATAATGGAGTCTCCGGAGTTGGCAGTTGGCAGGATAATGGCAATAAAGGAAGTAGGCTGCGCAAAGAAGACTTAATGTCTGATTTAAGTGACCGTGAGACTGTTATGAATGCGTTGCTAGGATGCGACTAGTGAAGAGCGAGGACACTAGTGAGTGCGGCAGTGAACTTTAAGCTGTGGAAATAGCGATAGCGCTGTAATTGTCTGTAGTTCCGAGTGGAGTGTATGTGGTGGTAATAAATTAAACCATCCAATCCAAAACCCATTTATGAGTCATGCAGACCCGCAAGATGTGACAACAGTTCTAAGTCTAATATTACTGAAATATATACGTATATATACATAGGTAAATGTGACCGCCTCTGTAGTCTGCTAGTCAGAGTTTCTGACTACAGATCCAGAGGTCCGGGTCGATTCTCGGAGCTACCAGACTTTCTGAGAAGTAGTGGGTCTGGAACGGGGTCCACTCAGACTCGTGGGGATAAACGAAGAACTACTTGAATGGAAAAGTAGCGGCTCCGTTCTACAAAACCGAAATTAAGGGCCGCTGCGCTGACCACGCGACACCCTCTATCCGCTAAAGTTGGTACTAATTTCGCCGACAAGCGGCGGACGCTCGGTCGGTATAGTTCGCTTGCGTACTACAGGCCAGGGAGTTTGTTTTTTGTTTCATATAGATAAATATAATCATATCAGAGCTTCTCAAACACTGGAATCTTGTGGTAGTTGTATCCATTCTCAAAAAACGATGTTCGACGCAAACCGTGTGACAGAAATTTCTAACGAGACTCTTACGTCGTTAAGAATTTTATCATATACGGAGAAGAAAGATTAAAAAGTTATTATCCTGTCATATTCGGATATTAATCTATCAATGTTTGCATTGTGTGCTACAGTCTGTCCGTCCGTCAACTTGTCAATGGTTGTCAAACAAATGGTTGAAATTTCAGCTCTCTACGCTACTAGGAGTTGTTTCAGATATACGTTGGCCGATTTATCACATCCTTTGCAAATGCAGTTGTTTCTAAGCGATACTTTTAGGCATTGACACTTACAAATGGACTGTATCTCAAATCTTACACGGACTGTATTTATTTCGCAGAACTCACTCATAGCGTCCTTAGTGATATTTTTAAAATTTACGTCTTTAATATTACGTTTTGATCTCCTAATCAGTTGTTCATCTTCATAACCGTCATCGACAAAACACAAGAGAATGTTCGACAAATATTACCAAATATATTTACAGCTGAATAAATTGTTCCACTATTTAACTGATTATTTAACGGAGTTTAGATTAACGTGTGTGACAATAAAGTTCGCGAACTCATCGAAGTAAC
>NW_019723562.1:0-2182 GCF_002891405.2 Cryptotermes secundus | reverse complement strand
AGCTTTCTAGCTTTGCGTTGCTAGCTTGCCACCTTTACGTTTCTAGCTTGCTGCTTTGCGTTGCTAGCTTGCCAGCTTTTAGTTTCTACTTGCCAACTTTTGCGTTGCAACATTGCTAGCTATACGTTGCTCTTTTACTAGCATGCTAGATATGCGTTGCTAGCTTGTTATCTTTGCGTTACAGGCCTCCTAGATTTGAGTTTCTAACTTGCTTCTTTGCGTTGCTAGCTTGCAAGCTTTGTGTTGCTATCTTGCCAGCTTTGCGTTGCTATCTTGCCAGTTTGCCTTGGTAGCTTGCCAGGTTTGCGTTGTTAGCTTTGCCAGGTTTGCGTTTCTATCTTGCTAGATTTGCGTGGCAAGCATGCTAGCTTTGCGTTGCTACCTTGCTAGCATTTTGTTGCTAGCTTGCTAGCATTTTGCTGCTAGGTGGGTAGCTTCGGGTTAACTTGCTTTCTTGTAAGTTTTACGTTGCTTCCTTGCTTCTTAGATTTCGTTGCTAGCCTCCTAGATTTGCGCTAATAGATTGCTAACTTAGCGTTGTAGCTTGATACCTTTGCGTTGCTTGCTTTCTAGCTTTGTGTTGCTAGGTTCATAGATTGCTAGATTTGTGTTACTAGCTTGCTAGCTTTTCGTTGCTAACTTGCTATCTCTGCGTTGCTAGCTTGCTAGCTTTGCGTTGCTATCTTGCTAATTTTGCGTTGCTAGCTTGCTATCTTTGAGGTGCTAGCTTGCTAGATATGCGTTGCTAGCCTGCCATCTTTGCGTTGCTAGCTTGCCAGCTTTGCGTTGCTTTCTTGCCAGCTATGCGTTGCTACCTTACTAGTTATGCGTTGCTAGCTTGCTAGCATTGCGTTACTAGCTTGCTAGCTATGCGTTGCTAACTTCCTAGCTTTGCGTAGTTAGCTTGATTGCTCTGCGTTGCTAGATTGCTAGCTAGCAAACTTGCTAATTTTGCGTTGCTAGCTTGGTAAACTTGCGTTCTAGCTTGCTAGCATTGCAATGAGAACTTGCTCTCTATGCGTTGCTAGCTTGTTTGCTTTGCGTTACTATCTTGTCATTTTTGCTTTGCTAGTTTTTAGCAATGCGTTGTTAGCTTGCTAACGTTGCGTTGCTATCTTCATAGCTTTGCGTTGCTAGCTTTATAGTTTTGCGTTGTTCGCCTGCTATCTTTGCGTTGCTAGCATGCTAGCTATGCGTTTGCTATCTTGCTAGTTTTGCGTTTTTAGTTTTGTAGGATTGCGTTGCTAGCTTGCTAGCTTTGCGTTGCTAGCTTGCTAGCTTTGTTTGCTAACATGCTATCTTTGTGTCGCAAGCTTGACAGCTTTGCTTTGCTATCTTGCCAGCTGTGCATTGCTAGATTGCTAGCTTTGCTTTACTAGCTTGCCAGGTTTGCGTTCCAAGCTTGCAATCTTTGAGTTGCTAGCTTGCTAGCTTTGTGTTTGTAGCTTGCTAACTTTTCGTTTCTAGCTTCCTAGCTTTGCGTTGCTACCTTGCTAGCTTTGCGTTGCAATCTTGTTACTTTTGCGTTGCTGGCTTGCTTGCTTGCCTGTTTAGCGTTTCTTGCTTGCTAGCTTTGCATTGCTAGCTAGCTAGCTTTGTGTTGCTAACTTCCTAGCTTTGCGTTGCTAGCTTGCTAGCTTTGCGTTGTTATCTGGCTAGCTTTGCATTGCTAGCTTTGCCAGTTTGCGTTGCTTCCTAGCCAGGTTTGCGTTGTTATCTTGCCAGTTTTGATTTGCTATCTTGCTAGATTTGCGTGGCAAGCTTGATATCTTTGCGTTGCTACCTTGCTAGCTATCCGTTGCTAGCTTGCTAGCTTTGAGTTTTTAGCTTCCTAGATTTGTGTTGTTGCTTGCTTGCTTACTTTGCGTTCCTTGCATGCTAGATTTCGTTGCTAGAATCTTAGTTTTGCATTGCTATATTGCTAGCACCTCGTTGCATGCTTGATAGCTTTGCTTTGCTAGCTTGTTATCTTTGCGTTGCTAGGATGCTAGATTGATAGATTTGCGTTGCCATCTTCCTAGCTTTGCGTTGCTTGCTACCTTTTGCGTTGCTAGCTTGCTAGACTTGCGTTGCTTGCTTGCTAGTTATGCTTTGCTAGCTTGGTAACTATGCGTTGCTAGATTGCTAATTTTGCGATCTAGCTTGCTAGCTTTGCGTTGCTATCTTTCTAGCTTTGCGTTGC
>NW_019723561.1:386-844 GCF_002891405.2 Cryptotermes secundus | reverse complement strand
TAGATGGTGTTCTGTGAAACAAAGCACTTGCGGAAGTTCAGGATACAGATGGGTATAAATTTCACTAGTCTTATTTGCAAGGCCACAAATGTTTTGGTGATAAATTGAGAAGCCATTTTTCTTTAAGACTTCAGTATAGTTGTTACACTGTTTATCTTATACCATAAAAAATCATCATATCTATCTAGTGGAAATTTTCTTTGCCTATTTGATTTATGTTGTGGCTCGAGAGTTTGTGGTTTACTTATTTCTAACATAACATTATCAACAGTACAATCTTTTATGCCAAAAAATTTCTTTATCTCATTATCATGGTCATTATTGATTTCCTTCCAAGGCAAATAGATTGGTTTTGCATCTCTGTAAACGATTTTAGTACAAATTAAGGCAATATTCCTAACCAGTACGTTCTTCCCCATTTTATTAAGATGGAGTCCGTGCCTTGTAAAGAGAGCTCT
>NW_019723561.1:0-349 GCF_002891405.2 Cryptotermes secundus | reverse complement strand
AACCTGTGGTACATTTCACTAATTTCCTATTAAAAACTTTTATCTCATCATTCACACATGACCAATTTTCCAGGTCGTACCTATGTGGAATATTCAACAGAACAATATTTGTATGAGAATTAGTTTTAATAAAATTCAATATATTTCTTAATGCTTCTCTGGAATCATTTTTTCCTGTTTCTTTAGTTCCACCTGAAAAAACTATTACATCATTAAGTGTCAAGGATTCAACCATGGACACTGCCGTGGTAGATAAGTTACTTATGTCAGCTCCTGGCATGACAAATCCTATTACTCTGGACGTTTCAGTTGTCTTTGATTTTATCTACACAGTCTCTAATATGGCTAT
>NW_019723560.1:0-758 GCF_002891405.2 Cryptotermes secundus | reverse complement strand
TGGAAGACGCTTGTTTGGCAGCAATAAGGGGTTTTCAAAGAAAGTCGGGGACAGGAAATTTTCCTTTGAATCAACTTCCGCCAAATACCCTGAATAAGCTGAGAAACTTGTGAAGATAGAAATATATAGGCTTATGGCCAGCACACTTTTATGGCATGCGGTTTCTGCTAACAAGCCCAAGTGTTACAAACAAGAAAGATTTTATACTGCAGAACTGTTGTGTGTAGGAGCGGAAAAATTTTATACTGCAGAACTGCTGTGTGAAGAATTTTTTAGTTAATTCCATTCATTTATCATAAAAATTGTATTAGATAGAGCAATTCCAAATACAACGCTCAAGCTCTCTAAGTGGAACTGGCATTTAAATGTAGCGCAGAAACGTGGATTTAAACCCCTGCAAGCAGCGTACATTCAAATAAACCCCGGTCAGCTAGCTTTACCTGTGTTTCAAAACTCCGGCGGTTAAAGGTTAAGGAAAGATTCATTTTCGTATTCTTAAGACCGATAATAAATTATACAATGCCGGAAACAGTTTGTCCTTCTCTTGCCTTGCATCCCATCCCATCCCATCCCAATGCGGAGGTGGCCTGTCTCCAACAGAACAGTTGTTTACAACAAAATTTTAAGTTTTTCTATTGTTGATATCATGTCTGAATTCTTAGTTATTTTATTGAAAATGAAAACACAATATCTTAGCAGAAAATGAGGTACACATGTTGAAATAGCATAGTCGGCAAACTACAAATACAGTTATGACG
>NW_019723559.1:0-502 GCF_002891405.2 Cryptotermes secundus | reverse complement strand
AGCGTTGCTAGCTTGCCAGCTTAGCGTTGATAGCTTGCCAACATTTCGTTGCTAGCTTGCCACCTTTGCTTTCCTAGCTTTCTTGATTTGCTGGGCTAGCTTGCTAGTTTTGAGCTGTTATCATGGTAGCTTTACGTTGTTAGCTTGATAGCTTTGCGTTTTAACTTGTTAGCTTTGCGTTGCTAGCTTTGCGTTGCTAGCTTTGCGTTGCTAGCTTTGCGTTGCTAGCTTTGCGTTGCTAGCTTTGCGTTGCTAGCTTTGCGTTGCTAGCTTTGCGTTGCTAGCTTTGCGTTGCTAGCTTTGCGTTGCTAGCTTTGCGTTGCTAGCTTTGCGTTGCTAGCTTTGCGTTGCTAGCTTGCCAGCTTAGCGTTGATAGCTTGCCAACATTTCGTTGCTAGCTTGCTAGATTTGCGTTCCTAGCTTTGTAGCTTTGCGTTGATAGCATCCTAGCTTTGCTTTGCTAGCTTGCTAGTTTTGAGCTGTTATCATGGTAGCTTTACGT
>NW_019723558.1:0-1748 GCF_002891405.2 Cryptotermes secundus | reverse complement strand
CTAGATAAGCGTTGCTATGTTGCTAGCTTTGCGATTCTAGCTTGCTAAATTTTGCTTTGCTAGCAAGCCAGCTGTGCGTTTCTAGCTTGTCAGATATGAGTTGCTAGCTTGCCAGCATTGCTTTGCTAATTTGAGAAATTTGCTTTGCTAGTTCGCTAGCTTTGCCTTGCTAGCTTGCTAGCTTTCCTTTTTTTTTAGCTTGCTAGCTTGCTACATATGCGTTGCTAGCTTGCTAGCTTTGCGTTGCTAGCTTGACAGCTTTGCGTTAGTAGCTTGCCAGTTTTGCGTTTCTAGCTTGCCAGATTGCGGTGCTAGATTTAAAGATTTGCGTTGCTATCTTGCTACATTTCCGTGACAAGCTTGCTAGCTGTGCGTTGCTACCTTGCTAGCTTGGCGATGCATGCTTGCTAGCTCTGCTTTGCTAGCCTGCTAGCATTCGGTGCTCTCTTGCTGGCTTTGCGTTGCTAGCTTGCTAGCTTTTCTTTGCAAGCTTGGTAGCTTTGCGTTGCTAGTTTCTCAGCTTTGCGTTGCTCACTTGGTATCTTTGCGTTGCTAGCTTGCTAGATATGCGTTGCTTGCTTACCAGCTTTGCGTTGCTAGCTTGCCAGCTTTTCGTTTCTATATTGCTTTGCTTTGAGTTCCTAACTTGCGAGCTTTCCGTTGCTAGCTTGCAGTTTTGCGTTGCCAGCTTGCCAGCTTTGCGTTGCTAGCATGCTAGATTTGCGTTTCTAACTTGCTAGCTTTGCGTTGCTAAATTTCTAGATTGCTAGCTTTGTGATGCTATCTTGCTAGGCTTGCGTTGCTAGCCTGCTAGCTATGCGTTGCCAGCTTGCTAGCTTTGCTTTGCTAGAATGCTAGCTTTGCGTTGCTATCTTCCCCGCTTTGCGTTTCTATCTTGCCAGTTGTGCGTTGCTAGCATGCCTGCTGTGCGTTGCCAGCATGCAAACTTTGCGCTGGATTGCGTTGCTAGCTTGCCAGCTTTGCGTTGCTGGCTTGCTAGCTTTCGTTGCTAGCTTCCTAGCTTTGCTTTGCTAGAATGCTAGCTTTCCGTTGCTATCTTCCCAGCTTTGCGTTTCTATCTTGCCAGTTGTGCGTTGCTAGCATGCCTGCTGTGCGTTGCCAGCATGCAAACTTTGCGCTGGATTGCGTTGCTAGCTTGCCAGGTTTTCTTTTCTAGATTGCCAGCATTGCGTTGCTAGCTTGCCTGATTTGCATTGCTAGCTTGCCAGCTTTTCGTTGCGAGCTTGCTAGCTTTCCTTTGCTAGCTTGCTAGATATGCATTGCTAGTTTCCTAGCTTAGCGTTTCTAGCTTTCCAGCTCTGATTTTTATCTTGTCATTTTGCGTTGTCAGCTTGCCATTTTTGCGTTGTTCTCGTGCTAGATTTGCATGGCTCACTTGCTAGGTGTGCGTTGCTAACTTGCTAACTTTCCGTTGCTAGCTTGCTAGCTTTGAGTTGCTAGCTTCGTAGCTTTGCGTTGCTACCTTGCTAACATGGCTTTGGAACCTTGCTAGCTTTGCGGTGATAGCTTGCTATCTTAGCGTTGCTGATCTTGCTAGATTGCTAGATTTGTGTTTCTAGCTTGATATCTTTGCGATGCTATCTCGCTAGCTTTGCTTTCCTGGCTTGCTAGCTTTGCGTTGCTAACTTGCATGTTTTGCGTTGCTAGCTTGCTAGATTTGCGTTGCTTGCTTGCTTGCTAGATTTGGGTTTCTTGCTTGCTAGCTTCCGTTGCTAGCTTGCTAGCTT
>NW_019723557.1:0-458 GCF_002891405.2 Cryptotermes secundus | reverse complement strand
TAGAGAACTGAGGTTGGAAAACGAAGTCTGTAGGTGGTCAGACATTTGAGACAATATCCGTTAACAGATTCTGACGAAACTTCGCACTGGGTGCTCTTATTACAGTGGACATATTAAACTACTTTGGGCAGTCTGGGCTAACATTTAAGAAATTCCTTTCGTCGAGATATTTGTCTTGTCAGTTAATTAACAATATTATTATCTCATAGGAAGCTTAAGTCTGTCCAATTAAAACAAATCATAAGTAACAAAAAGGTAAAAGCAACAGAAAAATGGAAATTATTATTTTCCGAATTATCCGGGATGTAATTCTCTTACGAAGGAGAAGGCCGGTAAGTGTAGAAGCTGAACTGTATCTAAATCGTGGCAAGCATCAAACAGAAGACATCAGCTGCACAAATGTATTTCATTATATGCAGACAGCAAGCTAAGGCATTTTCGGGCGGAACAAACAACGA
>NW_019723556.1:0-385 GCF_002891405.2 Cryptotermes secundus | reverse complement strand
CTCCCGGAGCACCGGCACCACACTACCCCGACCCAGCACATCAGATTCTGCAGTGGTGCATAACTCGGGAGGCTCCTCCTCGCGATCCTCCTCTTGCCAGGTAGATGAAGAAGTAAGCCCCTCCGACTTTCCCGGGCCCTGGGTAGAACGGAGGCGTCCAGTCGCAGACGTGGATGTAGAAGTGGCAGGCGGCAACCAAGGGAGGGAATAAATTGAAGAAGGTGATTCGGCTAGAAGCGCCTAAAAAAAGAACACACCATTACAAACCAGTATAAAACTTTTGGGTAAAACCCCTTACAATACAAAATGATACCTAACAGCTTGACAAACCTACTTGGATCTAAGAAGTTAGTCCCGAACAAAATATTTCTTCAATTGAGAAACA
>NW_019723555.1:0-321 GCF_002891405.2 Cryptotermes secundus | reverse complement strand
GCTAGCAAGCTAGCAACGGAAAGCTAGCAATTTAGAAATGCAAAGATATCAAGCTAGCAACGCAAAGCTAGCAATCAAGATACGCAAAGCAAGCAACCAAGCAACGCAAAGCTAAAAAGCTAGCCACGCAAATCTAGCAAGCTAGCAACGCAAAGCTGGCAAGCTAGAAGCGCAAATTGACAAGCTAGCAACAAAAAGTTAGAAAGCTACGAACTCAAAGCTGGCAATCTAGCAGCGAAACCTGGCAAGAGAGCAACACAAATGTTGCAAAATAGCAACGCAAAGCTGGCAAGCTAGCAACCCATACCTAGCAAGCTAGCA
>NW_019723554.1:0-434 GCF_002891405.2 Cryptotermes secundus | reverse complement strand
GAACCAGCCAACTATAGGCCTATTTCATTATTGACAGCCTTTTCTGCGGTTTTTGAAAGGGTTATATATAATAAATTGTATGAACATATAGACAGTAATCATATATTGAACAATAATCAATATGGTTTTAGACCTAATTCATCTACAGAAAAAGCATCTTTCAAATTAATAGAGGAAATACTAAAAGCAATGAATAATAGACAGTTTGTTGGAGGAATATTTTGCGACTGACACAAAGCCTTTGATTGTATCAATCATGATATACTTATCAAAAAATTGGAGTTTTATGGAATAACTGGCAAGTTTTGTGCCTTAATTAAATCTCACCTGAATGGAAGATATCAAAGAGTAACCCTTGGCCCTAACAGTTTTATTAATAGCTCGTCTAATTGGGCAGAAGTAAAATTTGGTGTACCCCAAGGTTCAATTCTTGG
>NW_019723553.1:0-485 GCF_002891405.2 Cryptotermes secundus | reverse complement strand
CTTGATAAGTGCAAATAAATCACAGACTAAGTTATTTTCGTCCTGTAACTTTAAATTCAAATGGTTCATATGATTCAACAGATCAGCAAAAAATACTAATTTCCAGAGCCATTCGGTATCTGATAAAAGTGGTTTGTGATGGTTTTTCTCGGTAAGAAATATATCAATATCATTCCTGAGCTGAAAGAAGCTGAAGCAACCTTTCCACAGCTAAGCCATCGAACTGCAGTATAATATGTCAGGTCAGTAAGCTCGGAATCATTTACCTGTACTCATTGGAAAATTAGTTCAGTTGGCGCATTTCTGCACAATTCTTTCGCGGGCCGGATAAAATCACATTGTGGGCCGGATGTGGCCCGTGGGCCATAGTTTTGAGACCCTTTATCTAGACAATCAGCTCAAAGATGGCGGTAAGGTTGTCATCCCTATGCGCCGGCCATGCTTTACTTCCCAGAAAAATTATTTAATTAATTCCTGGTACTCAT
>NW_019723552.1:0-478 GCF_002891405.2 Cryptotermes secundus | reverse complement strand
GCAACTTATCGTGTTTTAAAAACCTGTTAACATGCGAACGGTCCGGCATGTTTAAAAGCAAGAAACCTTTTAAAGGTTGCGCGGTCCGCAAAGTGTTAAGGAAGGTGAGCCTCATGTTCCCTTATGCTTTACCTCAAGGAAAGAGTGCCTGCTATCCATTCAGCATCACATAAATGGGTCCCAGAGCCATTCTGAGTGTCATAATGAAAATATTGCTCTTGACGGGAATTAAATCCTATTTTTCCAGCAAGTCACCTTACTGACAGCTACCCAGGCTCACAGGTCAAGTCTATGGTAGCAGAACTTGTAGGTTTGACACCATTTATATGAAAGTATGCCATTGGGCATGATCCTGAGCCAATTCCATCCCTCACTCTTCACTATTTTTCTAAGATCCATTTTTAATGTTGTCTTATCTTCTCCTTGTTCTTCAAAGTTTATGTTTACTAAAAGGTTCCCCCAAAAATAGTCTGCATGT
>NW_019723551.1:0-740 GCF_002891405.2 Cryptotermes secundus | reverse complement strand
ATTTCCTTTTTAAAATGTTTATCATATATATTTTTTAATTTTATGGTCAAATTTTCCATTATTGTCGTGTGTATACAATTTTTCTTTTCGGTATTAGAATATGTTGCATATTTGACTCAACATTTCGCCAAGATTCATGTTTCTGACGCAATACCCACGACGGGACTTCCCCGATCCCTCTACTCGTAACTTGCCTCATTCGCGTACCATCAAAGTGGCCGCGAAGAGGTTAGTCGGAAGCGTTCACATATACCCGCTATCAACGTAATACTCTTCAACCGATAAGGGACTTCACTTATTTATTTCCGAAGTCTCCACGAGGTTCGTTACGCTTCTTCATTTGCAGCTGGGGGCCATTCACATTAGGGGTGACTAGTCTGTAGTGAAGTTTATTTAGCTTTCTGTAGTCATGCCGAAAGTGAAAGTATGTCGGAAAACTAAATTACAGCCGTATCAGCGGGAGTTCGAAGGAGAGATGATAACTACGGATAACAGAATTCTTTATTGCCGAGCGTGTTAGAAAACAGTTGGTTGTGAAAAACGCTTTCAAGTGCTTCAGCATTTGAACACTAATATACACAAAGAGAATATTAAAATTAAATCCACGAAAAGTGCTCCTGTTCAAAAATTGCTTAGTGAATTTTCTAATAATAGTTTTTTTCACAGTTTTCCTTTTATTTAAGGGAAGCTTTTTCAGCGGCAGACACTCCGCTGTGGAAACTAACCAATCCTACTCTGAG
>NW_019723550.1:0-418 GCF_002891405.2 Cryptotermes secundus | reverse complement strand
AGCAACGCAAAGCTAGCAAGCCAGAAACGCAAAGCTAGCAAGCTTGCAACGTAAAAGAAAACAAGATAGCAACGCAAACATAGAAAGCAAGCAACAAAAGCAAGCAAACTATTAAGCAATATAAAGCAAGCAAGTTACGCAAAACAAGCAAGCTACCAAGGAACGCAACGCAAGGAAGCAAGCAAGAAAGCAACCAACGCAAACTAGCTAACGAGCAAGCAACAAAATGCAAGCAAGCAACGCAAAGCAACCAAACAAGCAAGAAACTCAAAGAAATAAAGGAACGCAAAGCAACCAAGCAACCAAGGAACACAAAGCAAGTAAAGTAAGCAAGGAACGAAAAGAAAGCAAGCATGCAAGCAGGCAAGAAGTAAACGCAAACAGGCTAGCAACGCAAAGCTAGCAAGCTAGCAACGCA
>NW_019723549.1:0-1002 GCF_002891405.2 Cryptotermes secundus | reverse complement strand
AGACAGAACATTGAAACTGCAACTTCTCGAAGTGCCTTTGGATACATTTTGGCTGGCAATAAGGAGTGAATACCTGGCTATCTCTGAGATGGCAGTTAATGTGTTATTGCCATTTTCAACTACATATTTGTGTGACCTGGGCTTCTCGATGTTAAATGAAATTAAGACATCAAAAAGGGAGCGGCTCAAATCCATCGATGAAGAAATAAAGACTTCCGTTGTCAACAATTCCACCACGGATCAGTCGCCTGTGTGCAGCTACGCAGGCGCAAGTATCACATTGAAGTTATGAGTAGAATTACTGTATTTACTTAAAGAGTAATAGAAGTGTATTTTCTACACTCTACAGTGAATTAAAGTTCATTAATTGTTAATAAAAGCACGAGTCAATTTCTGTTTAATGATAATAAAATACTAATATTATAGTAATAAGTTGATCACGTTACGTATTTATATTAATTATCTGATATCATGCGCTTTTGAGGGGAATAACATTTTGGTGTGCCGTGTTGAGTCATGGATTCTTCTTGGTGTGCTGCGAGTAGAAAAAGGTTGCGGAACACTGGGATAGGTAACTGCGATACCAGTTTACATAACCACCAGAAAGCCCAATCCCATTAACCTTATGAAGAAGAAGATAATATGGAACGAGGTCGAATGCATTGCTCAAATCAAAATAAATGGCATCATCTTGTTTCTGAGAGCTGACTATAAGGGAAATAAAATCAACGTTACCAAATTGGTGCTTGTGGATTTAGTTTTAGAGAAGCCATGCTGATAAGGGCTAACTTGAGAACAGGAACAATTGCTGCTTGCTTTCATAGGGTGGGAAAATAATTCTGAGATAAGCTCAGATTAAATATATATTTAAGAATAGGTACAAATATATCACTACAACCCTTAATAATGAATCCAGGGATGTCATCAACTCCAACAGATTTAGATGGTCTCAGGTGCTTAATTGCGTTGAGAATTTTAATACCTTTCGAAAGCCAGATAGCT
>NW_019723548.1:338-937 GCF_002891405.2 Cryptotermes secundus | reverse complement strand
CTAGCAACGCAAAATTACCAAGCTATTTACGCAAAGCTAGCAAGCAAGCTACGCAAAACTAGAAAGCTAGCAACGCAAAGCCTGCAAGTTAGCAACGCAAAGCTAGCAAGTTAGCAACGCAAATTTAGAAATCTAGCAAGCTAGCAACTCAAAGCTAGCTAGCAAAGACGCCAAGATAGCAAGGTAGCAACACGAAGCTAACAAACTAGCAACGGAATGCTAGCAAGCTTGCAACGGAATGCTATCAAGTTAGCAACATTCAGCTAGCAAGCTAGAAACGTAAATCTAGCAAACTAGCAACGCAAAGCTGGCAAGCTATAAACGCAAAGCTGGCAAGCTAGCAATTCAACGATAGCAAGCTAGCAATTCAAAGCAAGGAAGCTAGCAACGCAAAGTTAGCAAGCTAGAAACGCAAAGCTAGCAAGCTTGCAACGCATATCTAGCAAGCTAGCAAGATAGCAACGGTAAGCTAGCACGCTAGCAACGCAAAGCTGGCAAGCTAACAACGCAAACTAACAAGCTAACAACGATTAGCTGGAAAGCTAACAACGCAAAACTGGCAAGCTAGAAACGCAAAGCCGGAAAGCTAGCATCGGAAA
>NW_019723548.1:0-185 GCF_002891405.2 Cryptotermes secundus | reverse complement strand
CTAGCAACGAAAAGATAGCAAGCTAACAACGCAAAGTTATGAAGTTAGCAACGCAAAGCTAGCAAGCTACAACGCAAAGCTAGCAAGCTAGCAAAGTCCAGCTGGCAAGATATCAAACGCAGAGCTGGCAAGATAGCAAGGCAAAGCTGGCAAGCTAGCAACGGAAAGAAAGCTTGCTAGCAAAC
>NW_019723547.1:0-477 GCF_002891405.2 Cryptotermes secundus | reverse complement strand
ATTGCTTTGTGAGTAAGAGGCATCTTCATCACTGTGACTTTCGGTGTCACTGTCAGCCTCACACTCTTTTTGACTAATAATATAATTACTTTGCGTCACTATTGTGCAAGTATTACTAAAATGTGAGAGTGTCGCTTTGTCAATAAACATAATTTATTCAAATTTGCTGGAAACCCCCCTCCCCCAAGATGATCCTTTAATTGCACAAAGAATATCATTGTCATTGGCGTTTCTCTGGTGAGGCCCAGTTCATCTGGCACCCAACTGAGTCGACTGGAGGTGAAACATTCACAACACTGGAGAACCAAAGGGAAACAGAGATGTTGTGTGTGTTCGATAGATAAGAAAAGTAGGAGCACCATTTTCTATTGTACAAAGTGTGATGTTGCGCTGTGTCTCGTGGACTACATCGAGAAGTGGCACACGCGCGCCCGTCAAGAGTGTGAGGTATCATAAACTGTGAAGTGACTGCATACT
>NW_019723546.1:0-1531 GCF_002891405.2 Cryptotermes secundus | reverse complement strand
GTTCAGTCTGACAAATTTATTGTTATAGATCGGCCCCCGGGAAAGACAGAAGGAAAAACAGCACTAAGAAAACCTGAGCAAGACGTGCGTGGATGGATAATATTAAAATGGACTGCAATCTTCTGGCTCAAGATAGGGAGGGGTCTTGTGAATAGAGTAATGAATTTTCTCAGGTTCCATAAATGTTGTGAAACCTCAATGGCATGGAGGCTGCTACTAACCAAGCGTAAAAAGGAAGGATTTCCTACAAAAGCTGCATGAAGCTCTCGACGATGTCGTTGCTTCAATTCTGACAGTCATTAAATTAAACTGTCACCTTATTATACTGGAACTCTCTCTCCTCCTCTGTCTTTCTGCATGGCAAATAGGTCAATCGATTCGCTTATTACATAAAATAAATACAATATACAAAACGATAATTTTGATTCTCGTTCTCAATTGGTGTGAAACTTCGACTCTGACATTACCATACACTGAATGTTTGAGAAAAGGGTGTTGAGGAAAATATTTGGACCGAAGACAGAGGAAGTGACAGGAGCATGGAGAAAAATGAATAATGGGAATGATTGAGTATAGGATACTAATGGAGAAGCCAGGAGGAAAGAGACCACTGGGCGTAGGTGTGTGGGCAATATTAAAATGGATCCTAGAGAGATGAGGTGTAAAGTATTGGATTGGATTGATCTGGCTTCGGATAGGGACCAGTAACTTCTCTCTTTAACGCGTACTTAACGACTGTCGAACTATACAGTTTTATGTGGTAAACTCAAAATGAAAAAGCATTTGGAGTGGTCGTGGCCTAATATAATGCGTTGTCACGGTGTTTCCTTTCTCAACTTAGGCCGGAGAGCCGCTCTACTCACAGCAGAAAGTGAGTGGAGTTTCCAGAAAACTGTATAATGGTCATGTCAAGGATGAGGTGAGCAGGGCATGTAGCACGAATGGGGGAGAGGAATGCGTATGGGATAATCGTGGAAAACCAGAAGGAAATAGAACACTGGGAGTTGGTGGGTGGACTATATTAATATGGATCTTAGAGGGATAGGGTGGGAAGTTAAGGATTGGCTTGGTCTGGCTCAGTATAAGGAACAGTGTAGGTCTCTCTTGAACGCGTCCTTAGCGACTGTTGTAATGTGGTTTGTTTACGTTCGCGTGTTTGAGGATGGTGATTCACACGCGAACTCAGAATGTTAGGAGTTTGTCACTATGTCTGGGAACATAGAAGGTTGTTGTATATGGCGGTATAATAGTGCTACATATGGAGGTGTCATGTATAAAAATCTTAATAATGAAAGTAATTGTCATATGAAATAATTAGTAAATAAATTAGAACTTGTAAGAATGTACCAGAAATAATTGGATGAAACTGTACAAACGAGTTGCTGTAACTCGGACTTTCACCAAGGCTATTTGTAGAAACTTCCAGATTTATCTTGTTTTGTATTAAGGAATCGAGGGAAACAATTGACGTATAAACCCTCAAAATTTTCCATTCTCAACTATGAACCAGATGCATTGGTAAAGGCCCGAG
>NW_019723545.1:0-1049 GCF_002891405.2 Cryptotermes secundus | reverse complement strand
AATAGCACAACATATCTGGAAGTGTAACACTTCAACTTCAGTGTCGTCACTGTGCAAATACATTCACTTCCTGCACCAAATCTATCAAAATTCCAAGGGGAACTGCAATTACTACAAGTCCATTCTGGGTGTTTCATGCATGTGATCATGACATGCTACCAACATAACAGCATATTTACGTCTGTCCCTTACTCAGCATAATCACTACCAAGACTACACGTTTCTATTTGTGGGGCACATCAACTGCAGCACTGTGGATGGCTATGACAGCTTTCCTCATGCTGTCTACATATTCAAACAAGTATTGCCAAAATGACCCCATTCACAAACAAGGGTGCTTGAGTATATATCTACTGCGGCCCCCTTCCAAGTCAACCCTGTTGTCATCGTCATGGAGCAGGGTAACAGCTGATTCGATGGCAAACGGAGAAATGGTCCCTCTAAGCCAAGGTGTGAGGCAATGTGCCTAAGGCTGCATGACATTGGGGTGAAAAATAGCTCATGTTGTTAATGATCCCTTTGGAGAACCAGACAGCACTCCATTCTGTTTATGCCTTCCACCCAAATGGGGTGCTGTAGGTGGCGACTAGTAGGTCCCCGTTACTCGTCCAGCTAGTGCTGAGGTCAGGAAGATGTGGAGCTATACACTATACATCCATTCCCCAATATGCCTTCATGTAGTGCTTAATTACCTTGTAGTTAAGCACAGGGACAACTTTAACTATGCAGCTGGTACTGCAAACGTAGTCAATGAGAAATCCCCTCAGACTGCATCAGAGGTTTTACAAACGGCTCTGAGGGTCATACAGAAGTGGTTATGAAGAGTTATATCTTCTGCTACTACATGCTGTTATAACCCAGAAGACACACCTCTTCAATACAGTTAGTTGCTCCTATGTTATGACGAATTCTGTATCACACTGCCAACATGGTTCATTGAACCATGAAATGATCACAGCAAAACAGCACCAGCTGTGTACACTACAGGAAACACTTTTGATATCATGCTATTGATGATACAGAGAAAATATGAATATTAAGGAAAAATT
>NW_019723544.1:0-450 GCF_002891405.2 Cryptotermes secundus | reverse complement strand
AAAAATTTAAGAGCAATCAGTCTTCTAAATCGGTTAATAATACTGATGAAAAAAAAGGATCCAATCATACGTCTATTGAAAATAAATGGAAAAATAAGACCAGTAAAAGATCCATGTATATGGTGTCTGCCCATCATGTTAAAGTTAAAGAGAACACTTGGGTAATAGACTCTGGTGCTTCACACAATATGACCGGAAATAAGGCTATATTGCAAAATTATAAAACACATGATTCTAAGGAACATGAAGTAACCCTTACTGATGATAACATGTTAACCAGTGCAGGTTTTGGTGATGTAAAACTTAAGAATGACAATTATAGCCATATCTCAGATGTATTGCATGTACCGGGATTGTCTACAAATTTGTTGTCTGTAAACTCAATTATAAATAAGGGTACAATTATGTTATTCACCAAAGACTGTTGCAAGTTATATGATTCTGATGAAT
>NW_019723543.1:0-480 GCF_002891405.2 Cryptotermes secundus | reverse complement strand
TGAAGAAATGTTGATCAATTCAAATTTATATTATGGAATTTTTTTGAATTTTGAACGAATTCAACGAAATCTATATAAGTTTAACCTGAAATTCTTTGATGTTTTCAAGGTAAAATAAAGGATTTCAATCAATTTATAAAATATTTCACTTTAATTTAAGGAATTCCTTTAAATTTCTGATATTTACAATATTATTTAATGAAGTTTAATAAAACGTTCAGTCATTGAAAGTAATTTAATATAAATGAAATCAACTTTTGGGTGAAAGATTTCACATAATTTTTGGGAATTCTAATATATTTTTTGAAGATTTAAATAATATTTCAGGAAATTTAAAGAAATTTTGAACAATTCAAAGTTACTTTATGGAAATTTTTATTGAATTTTGAAGGAATTCAACGAAATCTATATAATTTAAACCTGAAATTCTTTGATATTTTCAAGGTAAAATAAAGGATTTCAATCAATTTATAAAAGATT
>NW_019723542.1:0-1516 GCF_002891405.2 Cryptotermes secundus | reverse complement strand
TGATTGATAGTGTAACGGACCAAAATGAAACAATTCAAAATAATTGATATTTTGTTATTAATTGAAATCGATAAAAAATGTTTTTTAAAAATTATATAAATTAAGTTGAAGTAGGTCAAAATTACTTTATAATTCCTTAAATTATCATGAAACCCCTCAAAATTTGATTAAATCAATTATTAATTAATTATCCTCAAAATTTTGATAGATTTCTATCAAAATTGATATAAATTTCCCTAATATAAAGTAGAAATCATCAATAATTTCGACAGCATTCCATTTAATAAGAAGAATTCTTTCACGTATTGAGTGCAAATCATTATATTAACGTCAAATTGTCAAATAAAATTTTGGAAATATTTTCATAAAATAGGTTTATTTCGTTCAAAATTAGTTTAAAATTCTTAAATAAATTTGATAGAATGAAAAGTTTATTAAAATTGATAAATTGTTACAGTAATTATCAGAAATTTAAAGGAATTCCTTATTTAGAGTGAACCATTTTATGAATTGATAGTTACTCTTTATTTTAACTTGAAGAAGTAAAGAATTTTATGATAAAATTATATAGATCTTGTTGAAATGTTTCCAAATTCAATAAAAATTCTCTAAATTACCTCCGAATCGTTGAAAATTTCTTTAAAGTTCCTGAACTATTGCCAAAATCGTCGCAGATACTGTTAGAGTTCCTAAATTTAGAGTGAAATCTTTCACAAAATAATTGACATTATTTATGTTAATTGAAATCCAGAAAGTATTTTGGTTTAAAATTATATAAATTAGGTTGAAGATGATCAAAATTGTTTTAGAATTCCTTAAATATCACGAAATAAATAAAAATTTCTTTAAAATTAATTAAATAAATTTCTTCAAAATATTGTAAAAATTCCACTAGTTAATATGGAATCATGAAATATTTGTTGAAATTCTCTATCTTTACTTTAAATATTAACTAATTTTTGGTCAAAATTTCATAAATTACGTTAAAGTCATTCAAAACCTGGTTTATATTCGATAATTGTAAATGTCGTGCAGATGATCCACTAATTCGGCTGCAAAACGGTTGTGGGTTGTTTTTTGTCTCGGTGTACTCCAAACAGCAGGTCGCAGGGTAGCCGTAGTTCTCGTCCGAACACTAGACCAGCAGGCGTCAGGCCCGTAGTTTCGTGAGTGGATGCCCTGTAAGCTAGGAGAAAGAGGGGTAACCTCTCATCCCAGTCCGCTTGGTGCGATGAGACGACCTTCCGCAAGTGATACTCGATGGTCTTGACGTAGCGTTTCACCATGCCATCCGACTGTGGGTGCAAGGGTGTGGTGCGCGTCTTGCTCACCCCCAGGCGTTGCAAAACTTCTTTCAGTAGATGAGACTCGAAGTTACGGCCTTGGTCACTGTGCAACTCTCGATGTATGCCGAAGCGGCAGAAGAAGTTGGCAACCAGAAATTCCGCTATTTGTTGAAGCCTCCTGATTAGGGATGGCGTACACTTCCAGCCACTTGGTGAAGTAGTCCATAGCG
>NW_019723541.1:0-384 GCF_002891405.2 Cryptotermes secundus | reverse complement strand
CGAGATACACCTGACCAGTTACGGTACATTTTTTGGACCCCCCCTCTTGTATACTAGATGTTATGCAACACTTGCCCTTACTGTACATGCAGGTCCACTATCAGCTTTACTGTTGCAGCCACATCGGAATTACGGATTGCAAGTGGACTGCATGCGCCTGAATTCCTTTATGTGAACATGTCAGTGTTCTATATTTGACGCTGTATCAAAATATTCCTAACCTGGGCCATTCATATTCGTCATCATTATATAATTCATGCTATATTCGTACGGTTAATACCCCTCTTACGTGAGGCTACATAGGAACTTCATTCTCAGATGCCAGAGTTCGAGCGAGTGAGGACAGTTCATTCATGCCTTAGATCGCGCGCGGCTCCGCGTTGC
>NW_019723540.1:0-703 GCF_002891405.2 Cryptotermes secundus | reverse complement strand
ACGCATAGGTGTCAAGCTTGCAACCAAAAGCTGGCAAGCTACCATCGCATATCTAGAAAGCTACCAACGGAAAGCTAGCAAAGTAGCAACGCAAAGCTAGCATGCTAGTAACGCAAACATAGAAAGCTAGCAACGCAAACATGGCAATCTATCAACGCCAAGCTAGCAAGGCAGAAACGCTAAGCAATCAAGTTAGCAAAGCAATTGTAGCAAGTTTTCAAAGCAAAGCTAGCAAGCTAGCAACGCAAATCCAGCTATCTAGCAACCAAGAAACGCAAAGAAAGAAAGCAAGGAAGCAATCCAAACCTAGGAAGCTAGCAACTCAAAGTAGCAAGCTAGAAACTTAAGCTTGCAAGCAATAAACGCAAAGAAATGAAACAAGCAAACAACGCAAAGCTAGCAAGCTAGCAAACTAAGCTAGCAAGCTAGCAACTCAAAGCTAGTAAGCTAGCAATGGAAAGCTTGCAAGGAAGCAACGCAAAGCTAGCAAGCTAGCCACGCATATCTAGCAAGCTAGCAACGCAAACCTGGCAAGCTACAAACGCAAACCTGGCAAGCAAGCAACGCAAAGCTGGCAAGCTAGCAAAGCAAAACTAGCAAGCTAGCAAAGCAAAGCAAGCAATCTAGCAACGCAAAGTTAGTAAAGTTAGCAACGCACATCTAGTAAGCTAGCAAGCTAGAAACTCAAAGTTAGCAAGCTTGC
>NW_019723539.1:0-782 GCF_002891405.2 Cryptotermes secundus | reverse complement strand
TCTTGCCAGTATTTCTATACCTTTTACATTCGGTTGTTGGCCAACATATTTTGAGAGTCATCCGACTTCACATTCACTGCTACACCAGATATAACCTCAAGTTTGACAGTAGTCTCTTCCAACTCTTTAAACAAGAGTTTATTTTGTTTAATTCAGCCGGTGTATACCACTTAATCGCAGTCCGCCATCTTGTTTCCTTGCACTCATTTAGCCTTTCATCCTGACTGCAAAAGATGCCCATTTGGCCTAGATGACCTTGTCATATTAAATCACTAACTTTCAAAACTTTTAAGTACTGTATTACATGGCAAACAATTTTATATGTGTGTGTTTAGTATTATTGGTGCCTATTTATTGTTTTTACAATTTATTTCCAAATCCAAGCAGCTTTTTTCAATTGTGACACCTGTCGGATGATGTAGAAGTTACAACTTCATGCATAAAGTGACAAACGCTGTGATTGGAGATTGAAAAGTGCTATATTATATAGTGTTCACTGGAGACCAATTAGGGCCTGTGTTTCATCATTGATATGGATACGTAAGTTCCGAACCAGGTTGAAGAAAATTATAAGATTTCAAAAGCGCAGACCTAGATGGGATTTGGAGATGTTATTAGTTCAAAGACAAAGCGTACAAGAGACCCTAGAAAAGAAACTCAGCGCAATTGAAGGTGAAAGCGGAAATGCTGAAGTGCAGTGTAACAGTATAAAAGAATGAATGTTAGATACTATCAGGGATTTGGTTGGTAAAGTTGAGAGGATAGCAAGAAAACCATGGGTT
>NW_019723538.1:0-706 GCF_002891405.2 Cryptotermes secundus | reverse complement strand
CGCTGTACAAGTTGAACAGAATTGGTAATAAACAGCATCCTTGTCCAACTTCTCTTCCAATCTGCACACTTCCTGTCTCCCCTCTGTCCAGTCGTACTCTAACTTTCTGATCCATGTACAATTTGCTAATCAATCTTCTTTCATGCCAATCAATACCTGTTTCTTTCAGGATCTGCATTAATTTGGTCCAGTTTACCCGGTCAAATGCCTTCTGCCAGTCTATGAAGCAAACACACAGTTCTTCATCTATCTCCAANTTCCGCTATAATTCTCATCATCCCAATTGCATCCCTGGTTCCTTTTCCTCTTCTAAATCCAAACTGATCTTCTCCAAGTACATCCTCTATTTTCCTTTCAATTCTTCTTTTAAGTATCTTTGCTATTATCTTTGCTGTATGTGCAATAAGGCTTATTGTGCAATGGTTGCTGCATTTTGTAGCTTCTGTCTTTTTCTTTCAGGCAATCATTGTAACTTCTGTAAAGTCCTTGGGCCACTCTCCACTTTCATATATGGTGTTCATTAGTTTTGTCAGTGTTTTCAAACCACCTTCTCCCAGTAACTTGAGCACATCTCCAGGTACATCATCATCTCCTGTAGCCTTTCCCTTCCTCATTTCCTTGATAGCTTTTTCCACCTCACTTTGTAAAATACGAGGGGCAGTCAAGTTCTAAGGTCTCCGATTTTTTTTTCTCAGGACTGGGAGCA
>NW_019723537.1:0-515 GCF_002891405.2 Cryptotermes secundus | reverse complement strand
GGTGGGTTTCCCCATGCACTTAGACCACTTATTGGTCCATTGTGCATCCCTCTTTAATTTCTACTGTCACCATACCCTACCGGTACTGGTGCGTACTATCAGCCCCGTTCAGCCAATGAGGTCGGCCGTCGGTACCTTGATATTTTTCTCCGATCTACCAGAGGCATTGGAAACTACTTGGGCGGGAAATTGTTGCCTAATTTTGCTCAGAGGTCTCCTAGAGACATGAGGATCTTTTACGTGCCGTAAATCTACGACTCGGGACCCACAGCTTAAAGTCCCTCCCGGAGGACTTGTTCCCTGAATTTTTCCGTCCTTAAAAATTCCACGACCTCCACCGGGTTTGAACCCACGTACCTTGAGTCATGAGGTGAGAATGTTACCCCTAGACTATGGAGGCCGCTTATAATAATAGCAATAATAATAATTTCATTAACGTAAATCTAAATGTTATTGAGAACTGAGAAATAAAATGTATAAATATTTAATTGAGAAATGAAAAGTATAGATTTTCA
>NW_019723536.1:0-595 GCF_002891405.2 Cryptotermes secundus | reverse complement strand
TACTTCAGTGTGATTGCTTGATGTATATCATTTATAATTGCTGATCGTTCTTTGGCGATATTCAAATGAAATGGTTGTACACTGTAACCGTTTGCTTACACGTTGGGCTCCACCTTCACTCTCTATAACAGTCCAGCCCTTACGTTGGTGCCATCTCCTCTCTTACTGTCCTTTCGCCCCCTTTATAGCTGGTTGCAGCTGCTCCTCTAGCCGTTCCCTCTTACCTGTTGTTACTCCGAGTTTGCAGGTTGCTGCTGCATCCTTCTTATCCAGTTATTCCCTTTTTGTTGGTGTTGTGGGTATTTGATGCGGGATATGGGTTACCTGAATGCTGGGCGCCAGTCAGCTTACTATAAAGGCTAACTTTTCAGGGAAAAGGGGGGATGAAATGGAAATTACAAGTGATAGGTACTGCAGCTGCACTAGAGCGATGAGATTCTGTCTCAGGGTGCATACGGGCTTTGCATCAGCGGGAAAGATAAGAGTGTTTATAGCTAGGCACTACCGCACACTCTTTAATGAGCAGTTCTTGATATACAGGTAACAGCATTTGCCCTTAATCCCTTAAACAAACTTGAAATCACTCAAACTTTTG
>NW_019723535.1:1981-2080 GCF_002891405.2 Cryptotermes secundus | reverse complement strand
AAATTCGTTACATAAAACAGTGATAATCAGAAATTTGAAGGAATTTATTAAATTTGAGTGAAATCTTTTATAAATTCGTTGAAATTCTTTACTTTAACG
>NW_019723535.1:0-1749 GCF_002891405.2 Cryptotermes secundus | reverse complement strand
TGCACAACATAATTAATATAATTTATATTAAGTTGAAATCAAGAAGGAGTTATTCGTTAAAATTATATGAATTTGGATTAAGAAGGTCAAAATTAGTATAGTATTCCTTAAAGAATTATAAAATCCCCAAAATTTGATTAAAATAGATTACTAAAAATATCTTAAGAATATTGGATAGATTTCCGTATATTAAAGTGAAATATTTGACAATTTGTTGAAATTCTTTATAATTTCTTGGAATCTGTAATAATAATTTTTCTAATTTCCATACATTTCTTTGAAATCTTTCAAAGCCTGGTTTATATTCATTAAATTAAACAAAATATCAATCAGAATTGACTTAAATTTCCCTAATAAAATTTAGAAATTTTAAATAATTTGGACAGGATTCCATTTAATACTATGAAATCTTTCACATATTGTCTGTAATTTGTTTTATTTACAAGAAATTGTCAAAGAATATTCGGAAAAATCGTAAAGAAATAGGTTGATTTCGTCCATTTTTGTTTAAATTCATTAATTAACTCAGTTTTTCAGAACATTTTTTTAAATTCTTTACATAATAGAGGAATATTCAGAAATTTGAAGGAATTCCTTAATTTAGAGTGAAATCTTTTATAAATTCGTTGAAATTCTTTATTTTAACGTGAACATTTCAAAGAATTTTAGGTTACTTTTATATATATTTCATTAAATTCGTTCAAAATTCAATTAAAATTCCTTAAACAAATTACGGATGATTCTAATTTTCTTTAGAATTCCGGAAATATAATGTAAATCGTCAACATGTCTGCTAGAATTCCCAAAATTATGTGAAAACTTGGACAACATAACTAATATAATTTTTTATTAAGTTGAAATCGAGAAGGTGTTATTTTTTAAAATTATATGAATTTGGTATAAGTATGTCAAAATTAGTTTCGTGATCCTTGAAGAAACATAATATCCTTCAAAATTTGATTAAAATAGATTAATAAATAATTATCTGTAAAAAATTCAATAGTTTTCTATAAAATAAGTGGAATCTTTGACAATTTGTTGAAATTCTTTATAATTACTTGGAAACTGTAATAATTATTTTTCAAATTTCCATACATTAGTTTGAAATTTTTCAAAGCCTGGTTTATATTCATTAAATTATACAAAACATCAATTAGAATTGACCTGAATTTTCCTAATATAAAGTAGTAATTGTCAACAATTTGGACAGAATTCCATTTAATAATAAGAAATCTTTCACATATTGTCTGTAATTTGTTATATTTACAAGAAATTGTCAAAGAATATTCGGAAAAATCGTCAAGAAATAGGTTGGTTTCGTTCATAATTAGTTTAAATTCTATAATTAACTTAGATTTTCAGAACATTTTTTTTAATTCGTTACATAAAACAGTAACAATCAGAAAATTGAAGGAATTCCTTAATTTAGAGTGAAATATTTTATAAATTCGCTGAAATTCTTTATTTTAACGTGAATATTTCAAAGAATTATAGGTTTCTTTAATATATATTTCATTGAATTCGTTCAAAATTCAATTGAAATTCCTTAAACTAACTGCGGATGGTTCTAATTTTCTTTAGAATTCCGGAAATATAATGTAAATCGTCAACAAGTCTGCTAGAATTATCAAAATTTTGTGAAATCTTGCACAACATAATTAATATCATTTATATTAAATTGAAATCGAGAATGTTTTTTTGTTAAAATTATATGAATTTGGATTAAGGATGTCAAAATTAGTTTAGTAT
>NW_019723534.1:0-434 GCF_002891405.2 Cryptotermes secundus | reverse complement strand
TTTTAACTTCTCTTTTTCTTCACAAGGATGTTAGGAATAAAATGTGAAAACTTTGTAATGTACTTTGAATGTAATTTGGATTTATAAAGAAACTCCCTTAAAACTNTCCACAACATGGCACCATAGATCCCCTCGTCCCAGTACAGTTTAACAGTCTGTCAACAGTGGTACCAATATGTTGTCATCATAACTTTGTGAAATACACACATCACCATCACTGCCAAAGGTAAGTTTCTTATTTCATATGTTGTAAAACATTTTTGAAATATAAATAATTTTATTGCATCATCTTTTTTAGGCAAAAAGAAATTTATAATGTGACAGTCTCACAAAATATTTCAGTTTGGTAGTAATAACTCCTCTACAGTGCAGTGGCAACTTATGTACCGTATGCTTTAGCATTAAAAGAACTGCATTTTGCCCACAGAGTATTT
>NW_019723533.1:0-386 GCF_002891405.2 Cryptotermes secundus | reverse complement strand
TGCGAGGGCAATTGAAGCTGCTCAGGAACAGTTCTCGTGCAGTGACATGAAAGGACAGCTGACCTACATAAAGGCAGATTTCAGTTCCTTGACAGAAGGAATCCAATGCTTGCAGAAGAAAGGAGCAACGCTAGAAGTTTCGCTCGCTCTGGTGAAAGAAATAGCCAGTGATTTGGAGAAAGTGTCAGGGGACATTGGTAAAATGGTGTCAAGAAAAATGAAACATGCTCTAGATAAAAAAACTCAGGTTATGAAACATTATGCAGCATTTCTCGAATTCTGACAGGAGAGTCCTTCAGCGCTTTCAGTATTGAAGAACTTATTGCTAGTGATTTGGTGCGCTTCAAGTACGCTCCCACTGTGTCTGCAGATGTGGAAAGGAGTTT
>NW_019723532.1:4480-5699 GCF_002891405.2 Cryptotermes secundus | reverse complement strand
TTGACAGGCCGGAGGATGGTTAGCTTCGATGTGGTATCGCTCTTCTCCAAAGTGCCAATCAAGGACACTATGGATTTACTAGGAGGAAACTTCCCCGAAGATGAAGAATGTCTTCTGGGTTTAGGCACCGTGTATTCTTCGTTTTGGCCGACGTTTCGGAGGAACGTAGCGCCTCCATCTTCAGAGCAGTTGAATGGCTTGGAATGCGGAGAGCAGTAGCTGTAGTGATAGGATGTGAAAGGCGCTGCTTATATACGAAGTAGGCAGTGGGGTGGTTAGGGAAAACGGATCAATGGGAGCAGATGGGAGCGATTAAGACATTCCCCAAGATGTTTTGAGACTATTTCGCCATTTCCTAACCACATCCTACTTCAGCTTCGATGGCCAGTTCTACGAACAGACTGACGGTGTAGCCATGGGCTCTCCACTATCTCCAGTCATCGTACAACTTCTACATGAAGGACTTCGAGGAGAGGGCGCTGGATTTGGCCCCACTCAAGCCCCTAATCTGATTTCGATATGTGGACGACACCTTCGTCATGTGGCCCCACGGACCTGACAACCTGAAGGGCTCCCTGGACCACTTAAACAGTATCATCCCATGCATTCAGTTCACCATGGAAACCGAAAGTGAAGGACACCTCCCCTTCCTAGACATAGATATTTACAGGAGACCCGACGGCTCTCTAGGCCATACAGTATACCGCAAACCCACACACACAAACCTCTACCTCAATGCCAAGTCCCATCATCACCCTTCCAGTAAACAGGCAGCTCTGTCCACACTGGTACACAGGGCCAGAGCTCTGTGTGATCAAGAGAGTCTGCGTGCGGAGTTGGAGTTCCTGAAGGACATCTTCAGACGCAATGGCTATAACGACCGGAAGATCGACAGGGCCCTCAACCGGCATCCCAACAGCAATCAACATGATGACCGCAGAGAAACTGTCACCTTCTTGCCCTTTGTCGGCACTATATACAACAGGATCAGCAGAGTGCTGTCCCGACACATCAAATCAGTTGGCCTGCCCCCAAAGAAAATATCTAATTTCCTCCGGCCTGTCAAGGATCACCTGGGACTGAGGACACCGGGAATTTACAGAATTCCATGTGAGTGCGGCAAGGTCTACATCGGGCAGACGGGCCGTTCTGTGGACACGAGGTTGAAAGAACATCAACGGCATCTACGATTAGAACATCCGGACAAGTCAGCCGTAGC
>NW_019723532.1:0-3392 GCF_002891405.2 Cryptotermes secundus | reverse complement strand
AATTCTCAATGGCAATACGACGGAATTTTAGGTCGTGACTTTTGGATAAGGGAGCTAACATAAACTACTGTGACAGAAGGATTACTATGGACAATGTAGCAGTCGAGTTTGATCCTAATAAGAGGGACAAGGACAGACAGACTAAAATTACACTGAAGGCTAGAACAGAAAATTTAGTGAGACTGCCCGCCCCGTCAAAGGGACAAGGTTTAATCTCAAAGAAAGACTTAATACCCGGTGTATATTTAGCGGAGTCGTTCAGTACCGAAATCAATGGGACCTGCGTGACAAACATTATAAATTCATTAGAGATAGATGTTACAATTGAACCCCCTGTAGTTGTTTTGGAAGAAATAGATAACGACGAGTGTGAGAAGACAGTAATGATATTTACTACCCAATTAGCAGAGGACAATGATCGCCTAGCTAAATTACGGAATGAACTGAGAACCGACCACTTAAACAGTGAAGAGAGAGTATCCCTTATCAAAATTTGCGAAGAGTACAATGATGTATTTCACTTAAGTGGAGCTAAACTAACTTTTACCACCGCTGCCGAGCACGCCATAACTACTCCCGCGATAAACCCGAACCGGGCTATAAACACAAGGTCATATAGGATTCCAGAAGTTCATAAGGAAGAAGTACAAAGACAGACTGAACAAATGCTGCAAGATGGCAGTATTGCCCCTATTAATAGCCCATGGAATTCGCCAATTTTCGTCGTATCTAAGAAGGCAGACGCCTCGGGTAAAAAGAAATGGAGACTCGTAGTAGATTTCAGAAAACTTAATGACGTCACGATTGGTGATAGCTTCCATATACCGGTTATTTCAGACGTATTCGATGCCCTAGGATATTCGAGATATTTTTCAACAATCGATTGTGCAAGTGGGTTTTTACAAGTACCCGTAAAGAAGAAAGACCAAGCTAAAACCGCGTTTAGCAACCCTCAAGGTCACTACGAATACAAAAGAATGACTTCTGGTTTGAAAGGAGCCCCCTCCACGTTTCAAAGACTAATGAATTCCGTTCTTACCGGAATCCAAGGTATACAATGCCTACTTTACCTAGATGACATTGTGATCTTTGGAGAGTCCTTACAAATCCATAATAATAAATTGAGACACGTCCTAGACAGGATGAGAGAGCACAATCTGAAACTGCAACCTGATAAGTGCGAATTTTTAAGAAAAGAACTATCATATCTAGGACACATCATCACGAGTGAAGGAGTAAAGCCAGATGAGAGGAAGGTAGAAGTAGTCAAAAACTTTCCGACCCCTACAACCACTCAGAAACTTAAAGGATTTTTGGGCTTAGCAGGATACTATAGAAGATTCATACCAAATTTTAGTAAAATTGCCAAACCCTTGACAGAGCTTTTGAAAAAGAACACGCCATACATTTGGAACGAGAAAACTGAAACAGCTTTCAACGCTTTGAAGGAATCATTATCGATGGAGCCAATACTCCAATACCCAGACTTTAAACGACCATTTGTTTTAACTACTGATGCTAGTAACGAAGCCATCGGAGCCGTGTTGAGTCAAGGCCCTATAGGCAGAGATCTCCCTGTTGCTTATGCCAGTCGAACCCTAATCGTTGCTGAACGTAACTATCCCACGATAGAGAAGGAATTATTAGCAATTGTATGGGCATGCAAATATTTTAGGCCATATTTATACGGTAGAAAATTCACAATAGTGACTGACCACCGCCCTCTTACATGGATATTCAGTGTGAAGGACCCGAGTTCGAGACTCTTAAGATGGAGGTTGAAGCTCGAGGAGTATGATTACCAGGTCGTATACAAGAAGGGTTCTAAGAACACAAATGCTGACGCACTGAGCAGGATTCAAGTAGCTGAAATTTCCCCTGATGACAAGGAACAAAGGATAGAGATAACTCAAGACGAGAAACAAAAAATATTTCAGGAAATGCATGAGAAGCCTACTGGAGGACACCTAGGAATGAATAGGACATACGATAGAATAAAACTTTTTACTTCATGGCCAGGAATGAAACAAGAGTTAGAAGATTATATTAGACGGTGTGAAATTTGCCAAAGGAACAAAATTACGCAAAACAAGACAAAAATGCCATTGCAGATCACAACAACTCCGGATGTGGTTTGGGAAAAATGTTCTTTGGATATTGTTGGTCCCTTAACTCTAACATTAGAAGGAAATAAATATCTGTTGACATTTCAAGACAAACTATCAAAATATACGATAGCCATTCCTATCCAACAGCAAGACGCTTAAACTGTTGCCAAAGCCTTCGTAGAAGAAATTGTGTTGAAATTTGGAATACCGCAGACAATCCTTACGGATCAAGGATCCAACTTTCTTAGCGAACTTTTTGCTAATATTTGCAAACTATTTAAAATTAAGAAAATAAAAACCACAGCATATCATCCCCAGTCTAATGGAGCCCTGGAACGCACACAGAGAGTATTAGTGGAATATCATCGTTGTTTCATTTTAGAAGCTCAAACGAACTGGGATCAGTGGATCTCATATGCCACTTTTGTATTTAACACTACACCACATACTGCTACAGGATTCACCCCCCCACGAAATCATGTTTGGAAGAAAACCTAACGGACCAGGCAATTTCAAAAGGAACCTCCCGAAGTTCTATATACATATGATAATTACGTCAAGGAATTACAATCTCGATTACAATCCAGTTATGACTTAGCCAAAAATAATTTGATAGCAAAGAAGGAACGCAGCAAGGAGTACCATGATAAGAACGTCAATGTCCCGGTATTTACAGTTGGAGACAAAGTCTTGCTACATGATGAGAAGGTCAGAAGAGGCAGATCATTAAAGTTGTCTCCCCCTTGGANCTGTAACGCCGCAAGTGGGGGGGCGTGGAGGCATCCCTCCTCGCCTCCACTTGTTTATGCTGTAAGGCTGCCATCCTGTTACGTCGTGACGACGGGGGTGTGCAGGTACCCATCCTTGCCACCCCCAGCTTACTCTGTAAGGAGTTATCACAATCATCCTAGCTCACCTTTAACTAGGATGCTCCTCTTTCGGGGTTTCCTTCTCGGCAAAAGCTGCCACCATCTATTATCTGTCCTTTCGATCGTGGGCACCACTCCCTGACATATAGTCACAGTCCCTTCTTCACCACGCCTCATATAGTTTACAGGTAGCCACGTGTTACGTTATTCTTCCATTTCAATGGGCGTTGACATCAAGGCTACTAACTCTGCCTGGGTGGCAGGAGCCTATCCCTGTCTATTCCTAACGCCTCTCCTTAGGCCTTCGGCTGCTGTTGCACTCTCAGTTTGAATAGGATCTTCTGGATAGGTCGAGGGAAGGTGATTACGGAGGGTGAATCACAATTCCCTGCGTACATCCTATTCTATCTATCTA
>NW_019723531.1:0-436 GCF_002891405.2 Cryptotermes secundus | reverse complement strand
GATCAATACAGGTATCTTGGAAGGCTTCGCCCCGTTCCATTCCCTATTCTTTGTTGCCTGTTTCTCCTGCGTGCGGTTTTGTCCTTCCGAGACCTAGAGATAAAGAACAGCGCTCTAATGTATACAGCACGAATGGAAAAATCACACTGTGGGATCCTGATAACAGATTCTCCTCAATATTTTCCAGTTTTATTAGTTCATATTCAGCAGTTGCTGTGAAAGCAAAATGAACGTAAAACATAAGCGGCCTCATTTGTGTTTCTTGAGTTAAGCTCACACCGGCATCCAGTTCTCGGAAATTTAATAGCTACAGTTAATGTTTAAGGTAAAATGTTGGGCTGTAATCTGCCGAGAAAGAAATTCCACACACACACACGGTTTGCTCAAAATTAGCTTTGCCTCCAGCACTTGCCAAAAAATTCTGTGCACTCCACTG
>NW_019723530.1:0-572 GCF_002891405.2 Cryptotermes secundus | reverse complement strand
ATGAATTGTTATGAAAACTTCTCTTAATCACTTACCAAAACTGGCGAGCGGTCTCTAGAAATGGAGGTTCATCAGGTGCAAAAAAATCTGGTCTATAGTGATGTTCAACATGCATGTAGCTTGATGACAACTGGTCCAACCGGGTAGCTAGAGCCTGGAAGTTAAGCATATATTCATATTTACTGGCATCCATACCAATTCTTTCACAATGCAAAATAACAACATGCAGCACTTGACCAAAGGATTTCCCCAGCACTCACTCACTCATTCATTCATTTTCCATAGATCCACATAGTATATAATGAGGATGTGGAAATGGTCCTTAAAATACATATCAAAATAATCTTCAAACTACATATACAAAATTGGCCATTATTTGCAACAGTAGGTTAACATCAATTTTGCAGGTAGCAGATAGGCAAGCTTATACATCATAAAATCACATAATAATAATAATAATAATAATAATAATAAAATTCAATTAAAACATAAATTAAATAACCTACTACAAAAACATAGTCACAATGTCATATAATCACTTAAATTACCAATTAGATGTCTTCTGGCGTCAC
>NW_019723529.1:0-10047 GCF_002891405.2 Cryptotermes secundus | reverse complement strand
CCCTGATCGTTATGCAACTTTGTGCCTGGGAAATCTTCATTTATTTCACCGATATAAACGGTTAGACTCTATAATATCCTCGTTCTTTAACTGACGGTAAAATGTTATTTATGTTGAGGAGTCCCAATTAAATCATATATATCATCAAGAGAAACAAGGAAGTACCATAGGTAAAGTTCTTCCGGTTTTCACATAGCTCCAGGCTACTTGTACAGTATATTACTCAACTCAGGAGTTAGTAACAGCTTGAATAAAAGATTATCATGCTCAGATATTAATAGGAGGAGCACTTAGTAGCCAAAGCTTCAAGGTAGGTAAGTAAACTGAAAAGTGTTTTGTCATCTAGGAAACTTATATTCGAACTTACCTCTTCCTGTATTACACCTAATCGTGTATTTACAGCGTGTTTTGAAACAGCTTTACGATATCTTAATTTTACCTTCACTTTAGATGATCGGAGATAAGTTTCCTAACTTTAATGACAACGAAGAAATGTGTCCAGTTTTTGCAACATTTATCGGAACGATATAATTACGAGTGTATTCATCTATGTAAAAGCTATCGCTATAAAAGGCCATGGAGATTCATAGGGCTGTGAGATGTTGAGGCTCCCACATTATCTAGACAGTCGGCTCAAAGATTGCGGTAAGGTTGTCAGCCTTACGCGCCGCCCTCCCTTTATTCTCCAGGAAGATTCCTGGTGCTCATTTATGTCAGAGGCTGAGTCGACCCTAGGGTCATAGTACGGCTGGAAGGATTAGGTCAATTGAAAGAATCCACCTCATCGGGATTCGAACCAGCGACCTTCCGGCTTGTAGCACAGTGCCTCAACCAACTTCGCTACCACGTACCCCCATTCATATTTTGTATATTTCATAATCTTTATTTCCCAGAACTTGCTCCAAAAATGTTGCCATGTAGATGAAAATATAATTGTTTTTTTTTAATTTCTCTCCTTTAATTAAATCAGACTGTACAATCTGTAAGTCAATGTGCTGACTGATGTACAATTTAATAACTACTAAAGGACAATATTGTAGGACTTGTATGGATGTTACATAAACACTTACTTCAGATTGTGACGAGTTGCAACTAAGTTTTATATTACGGATTCCTCTAACGATATTCCAGGAAGTCACTGTGCCATGCCACTGAGATACAGTATTCAAGAACACAGATGAAGGTATTAAAGCAATACTGAAATTCAGTACTTCCATAAGACTTGAAAAAAGAAACCAAACTTTGAGACATACTGCTTGCTGAGATATTCTCCAGGAATTCGTAACGACTTCAAGTTTGGACACTGTGACTTCATAATTGAATACAATGATTCTCGTTCGTTGTCCGGTTTATGACAAGGTTATATATGTGGGTATAAGTAAAATTTAAAAGTATGGACACACCAGATTAACTTCCATTCGACTATTACATTCATTTTATCGAATTTTCAACAAAATTCTACGTTTATAAATGATTTCCTTATTTTTTAAATACCACACATGACTTTTACGACAATGTACAATATACCCATTTTCAACAGAACATTCTTCAGTTATGACATGACAGGCGCTGGAAGTAATATATATATATATATATATATAAACTCTCTTTTTCCAATGTATTTTTTTAATCCATTAGATGTTGGATTAATATGGAAACATTTAAAGGTATGAAGAAAGCAGTCTTCTGGGATGTGGCACCGTGTAGATCTGGTGTTAACCAAAGTTTCGGAGGAACGTATTGCCTTCATCTTCAATGTAGAAGGAAAACGAATAAAATCAGCAAGGGAAGAACCAGCGTGAAGAGGTACTAACAGACTATCTACTAACTACTAATAGACATTAGTCTATTAGCAACTGCTCACGCTGTTTCTTCGCTTGCGGATTTTCTTCTTTTTTCTTCTACTCTGAAGATGGAGGCGATACGTTCCTCCGAAACGTCTGTTAACACAAGATCTACACAGCGCCACATTCCAGAAGACTGCTTTCTTCATAGTCACCGCCGTGAAGACGTGATCTCTTACTTGAATTGTACTGTTTGCGGGATGTTACACCAAGTAATCTGACAGAAGTATACCGGCGTTTCGGAGGAACTTCCCCCTGCATGTTTGTTCGGTTTATCCTTCGACCATGAAGGTAGAAGAACCTCGTTGCTCCGAAACATCAGCATACTTCTATAAAACTACATAGAGTAAGACAGCAGTGTTGACATTGGTAGTTGTTATACTGTCAGTATTTCAATTTGTTTCCACTGGCTCTACAGCTCATTTGGACCCTGGCCTCTGATTTTCAGTTTCATGACTATTTCTACAGATGACATGACCCCTAGGACGATCAATCAGTTCGTCGTAAGGCCTCTACCTAAATACAGGATATCACAAACACAGAATAAACACTTACGCGTAATATCTGAGCGAAGATACAAGATCAGTGACTTTTTTTCTATCTCGTCTTGCGTCCATTTTGAAGCATAGGGCTAATTTCTCAATTTCATGATCATTCTTTTACAAACGGTAAAACTCCTCGGACAAGTGATCAGCCCGTCGCAAGGCCTCTGCCTAAACACAGGAGAACACAAACTAAAAATAAACACATATGACGTATTACTTTACGCGAAAGTACAAGCTCATTGACGTGTACACTTAGTGTATTTAATAACGATATTATGTCTGGCATCATCAATCATAGCGATATTGGTGCTGACCTCTTCAAATTCTCTCTGGTTTGCTAGGATTTATGGTATTGTCTGGCCTATAGAGATTAAGGGGACAATACGCACAACAATCGGACAGAATTACAATCGAATTTGGGACTGCAGAGTTACTATGGGAATATGAAATTATATCCGCCTACATACTGTGGGCTGTAGCAGGCTACTACACGAATGAAAATGAAGCACGCCGAAATATCAAACGTGATGTTTTATTGTTCCCGAGATATCTCCTTCTCTTTACGGTTCTTAGCGCGGTGAATACAAAGAGAAACAGCCATGCAGTAGCAGCATTCACAAAGCCTCATTCATACAGATCGATGAGTGTCTGTAATATCTCTCTTTTTCTGGTAATAGCATGACACTCAGTAGAGATTATTTTATTCTACTGTCCCAGTATATTTTATTAGTCACTCTGCTGGTCAAGTTATTTTTCCAATTTTCTGTAAACTTGAGGTCTCTTTTCATCTTATTCATAAGAATCCCCACTGCACCCCATCCAGGGTAAAGTCCTTACCTCGAGTTTCATAATGATTAATTTTAATATTATCTCACATCTATGCCAAGGTCTTCCACCTGGTCTCTTCTCTTCAGCTTCCCCAACTAAAACATTTAGCATCTGGTCAATGTGTGTTACATGTCCCACGAATCCCAAAATCCTTGATCATTGATAGTGCTATGAAATATTATTATTATTATTATTTTACTGCAATTTGATGTTCACTCGGTGGCAGTAGAACTTACACTGATACATACAAGGAAAGTCCATAACATAAGTGAACAATACAAAACAAAATACAATACAGAAAACAAGGTACACACAGAGCTGTGCTCCCACTTAAGGAGCGAGTTTCCTAATAGTGTATATTTGAGTCATGTTTTAGTTTGGGTTGTGACTGCCGTCAGGTGCTGTAGTTGAATGACATTAAATAAAATTGGAAAGTCCAAACACTTTTTTGTTTTTTGTATAAGTCCAGGATATAAGTATTACAAAATAGATCTTTCTCAAGACGGTAAGCGCAAACATACTCATAAGTTTCTGGAATGCTTTTGCTGTGTGAAGACGTCGAAAAGTGTATTTGTGGTGACCATTCATGGCCAACAAGTGCAGCTATTGCTATATGCTATTAAGGATGGGAAAATGCATTTTCTGTAATATCAGCAAGACATATTCTGCTTTTATTCCATTCGGAAAATCTCTTCTGAATGAGTACAGACATCCTATTTGAGAAGAAAAGTTCGGACCCGATGAATATCGACCAAACTTGATTCTGAATAAGGCAGAGACTTGACATTGTCACTTCTGGCCTATTGTACCAGCCCCAGATGGTAGGTGAGGGTGATTGTGGAGCAAATGGTGGAAAGACGATTGACAAGGGAAGCCGAAGTACTCGGAGAAAACCTGCCCCAGCGCCACTTTGACCACCACAAATCCCACTTAACTAGACCCGGATTCGAACCCGGGCAGCCGCGGTGAGAAGCCAGCGACTAACCGCTTGAGTTATAGCGCGGCCAAAATTTGAATTTAATATGGTATCAACTTCAAGCAGGTCACTGTAGCCGAGCAGTCTAAGGCACGTACTGTCTTCGCTCGCTCAGAAAACGGGATCGTGGTTTCGAATGCTTCACAAGGCATGGATATTTGGTGTGTGTATGTGTTTAATCTGTTTGTGTTGTCCTGTGTTTAGGTAGAGGCCTTGAGACGAGCTGATCACCCGTCCAAGGAGTCCTACCGTATTTAAATGATCAATTAAAAAGAACAACCTCGACACCGTAAGGTATAAGAGGAACGGATTAAGTAAGTAAATCAACTTCAAACTTATCAATCAGTTACTCCTTTTTTTTTTCTTTTCTTTTCCTTTCCGCCAAATAAATTTGAGTGGTACATCAGATATAGGCTACCATTACGATAATTAATTATCTTCTTGAGGTTACTATAGACTGGTTTTAAATTAAACAATTTTTAATTACAAAAGCTTACAGGCGACATCTTTTGCAATTGAACATTTGAAAGTTTATTTTAAACGGCACTTTCGGATTACATGTGCTAAATAAGTTGAAGTTAATTTACAAAAAATATTGATGAATTGGCAGGAGTGCTGAAGGAAGCAGTAACGGGTTACTTAAGGCAAAAGGAATAAATTTCCAGGAGTGACTGAAAAATGAACTGAATCTAGTTTCCCGGCAAAGATTCGAAGCAGGGATTCTACCAACAGAAAATAGAGTCGGTGGCTACAGCAACTCTGCGTTCTTGGAAAAATCAATTAGCGGTTTTCGGTCACTATAAGAACAAGCCACGACCCACTCATGTTTTCAGCTCTGTCCGCAACTCCCCGCGGCTCTCACACGGCCAGCCGCACTCCTTGTCTTGTATTGTTCTTTACTCAGAACATCAGCCATCACGGTTTCAAAACACATTCACCATAATGTAAAGTTCATACTGTTGTCCTCTGGCTTACGAGGTCATGCAGTTTCTGGTTAAGGTTTCGAAGCAACATACTGCAGATGGTGCAGACTACGCGGCTCCAGAACTTCGAGTTGACATCATCATCCTTCATAAAAAAAGAAATTCTTAGAATTAAAAGTCTTACTTAGTAATTCTGTTTCGATCTGTACTGTTGCTTACAAGTAGTCCCTGTGCTTACTTGATTAAGCACTACGCTTTAATCCCGGGCGAAAGAGCACCCGGTACCTATTGGATAGGAGGTTTGGTGGACCCCAGAGGCGGTCTCGACCACGTGGAGAGAAAATTTTTGACCCTACCGGGACTCAAAATCAGACCCACTCGATCATCCAGCCCGTAGCCAGTCGCTATACTGACTACGCTATACCAGCTCTCTACAAATTATTAATTCCATTTTTAATAAATAAATATACAAACCGATATCCATACCATATATTTATTTTTCCTGTCATATTATCCACTCAGGCATGTATTGATTGAGGTTCCTAATCATTGCCTTCAATTAAACGTGAATATGATTTTCGTATAATGAAATTCCCCTTTGCGAATGACACTCAGTGACAGCATCCCTCCTGTAAAACAATGAGCGCCTATATTCGAAATGCAGTTGAGAAGACGAAAGAAAGTACAGGAAATACTTTTTTCTGTTATCTGAAAGTGATTGTGTTGGCAAAGGATATGATAAAATGGAGGACTATAGATTTAGGGCGCTCAACTCTTCAATTTCTTGTGGCTATTATCATATGACAGACTAAAATTTCGGGATGGCTGTTCTGGTTTCAGTCTGACCCCTCGTTTACGCGTCCCAAAACTTCTTCTCGCTGCCGAGGGCTCTAATTTATCTTGAGCTGTTGTCAGTTCGTCGCATTTTGTTACCGACTTACCCAGTCGTCTTTAAATGTCTGTACGCTCGTCTAGACAGGTCGAGCTGTCTCTAATGGACGGTTCATGTCCCATGGCAGCGTGGCAGCCCCTGGCAACACGGCAGCAGTGGAAATAGCTGTCACATCGCACCGACGTGTTCGATATCCGAGCAGGGCTAAACCGCCAGCAAAGCATCGAACCTGGTGCTCTGAATTATTAATGCTTACTGTAGTCTAAGTATAGGAATCACATGTTATATAAGCTCTCATTAATTCCTTAGTATCCGAATGGTACAAGAAATGAACAAAATAGTTTTGCAGCAAGAGATCTGATTCGACATTTCAACGTAACACATGACCCTGTAGTTTTTAACTTTTCTGATTGATGTTACAGAGACCTCGACGAACTTCAGCTCGTAAGAAAACTCTGAAAGAGAATATTCGTGATATCATCATCATCATCATCACCAGAGTTTGCACTTACGCATACGTTCCGTTCCTCTATAACAGTGATTTTCAACCTGTGTGCCGCGGCACACTAGTGTGACGGGAAGAGTCCAAGGAAGTTTTGGAGGAAGGTCGAAAATAAGAGAGAACAAATTTAATAAAAAATGAATAAATCCACGATCAGCATCTATTTAAAAAAACCGACTTATTCTAACTTTAGCTATTCAACTTCTAAACATAATTTTATTACTCTTTTAGTGATAAAATGTCTCCTTAAATAATTGGCAATGTGCTTTGACAATTTTAGCGCCTTGTTCATTGTGCCGTCATTTGAAAGAATTTGAAAATCCCGGTTTTATAAGATAGGTTGTTCCTTCAAGCGTAACTTTGGACGTCCAATGTACCTATTTCCTCTTCTGTATAGTCCATTTACTGTTTTGGAAAGCGTTCAGGTGCAATTCTTCACAAATATGATTCCAATTAAGTCTACTATTTTGAATTCGATTGCATAAATTCAAAATATTTAGTCCGTTTGCAGTCACTGTGTTACTAATTTGACCCTTCGATGTTTATTCTGCCGCATTCCTAGGATATTTCATTATAATATCGAGATATCACTCCTGAAAGTCGGAAGAGAGAAACCAGAATAGACGTTCATTACTAGGTAACGATTCGGTATAAAGTCCCCGCGGAAATGAACAAGCATGCAACAGCAGGACTACCGTTTCTAGGCAAAAGTGAGGTAAATACAGCTC
This sequence comes from Cryptotermes secundus, assembly GCF_002891405.2. Lineage (NCBI taxonomy): Eukaryota > Metazoa > Arthropoda > Insecta > Blattodea > Kalotermitidae > Cryptotermes > Cryptotermes secundus. The sequence goes on along the minus strand of NW_019723529.1, from coordinate 2,809 downwards.
TATGACAATAGAGGTTGTTAGGTAACAGTATTTTTATTTTGGTGCCTCCCCGAGGCTACATAAGGAAGTTCTTAGGCCAGCCGAGAGATAGAATTGAGAGGTCTTTTGAGATGGTAGTCGAAGATGATTGGGAAGAGATACACAAGAAAGGAATTAGTGTGAAAAGAAGACTTCAGGTGTACAGTAGTTACAGCGAAACTGTTATAAATCCGTTGCCAGGACACGACTAGTGGAAACCGAGAAAACTTAGAGTGGAGTGATTTGTAGTGTGGGAGTTAGCAATAGTGCTACAATTACTTGCAGTTCAGAGTGGTGGGCATAAATGGTCAATAAATCTAATTCATCAAATCCATACCCCGTCTAATAATCCCACATTCCTACACGTGACGATATTTATTTGAACAATTAAAATCTATACGACGTCCCCATAAATATACAGGAAAAGTTAACTGAAATAATTTCAGCACCAGCCACGCTTCACTTGTCGTTATTTTTTTTTTTATAATGTTCATGTGAGTAGTATTCGGGTTATTTTACAGTTTCCCCTACCATCATTTCAGTTTCACATTCGTCGTCGAAATAATTCAAGTAAAGACAGAACTGATCACATAATAGACAAAATACACCTTACGTAGAGATGGTTACACTGATTTAAAATTTGGAAGTCAACGATCCAGCGAACTTTGGACAGCAACGCAGTGAGCTGTCGGGGAAAATGAAGTCAAAACAGCGCGCCTGTACGACAATGCGCCCTGTGCTGCCATCTGGTAGCAAACATGCTTGGAATATGTCGATTCACGTATGAAACAGCTTTACGTGGGGCGTATCTTTCAGTGCCCGTGCAGCTACATTCCTTCCCTATTTAAAGATGAGTCTCCTATGTTTCGCCATGCGAAATCAAACTTCGGTCTCCTCCATACAGGCATACACGGAGCATATATCACATCGCGCTGCCTACGCTAACAACGGCGGTACGGCATTCCTCACGTATGCAGTGTTTCTGCTTTTAGTGGCAACGGAAGGGGAACAATTCCGCAATGGGATCCAGATGGTTTAAAGCAGAGATAAACCATGCAGCAGCTTATCCCTAGATCATCACATCTCCTAGTGCGACACTTTCAAAGTAAATGAGTACAGTACAACCAACTAACTCCATGCACTTGAGTCCCTTCTGAGAAGCCACCATTTGCTCAGCCACTCAAGAATTTCCCAAAATNTTCTCACGGTGTTGTCGCTTGCAGAATTCTTATACTTTTTCTTCTACCCTGAAGATGGGGGCGATACGTTCCTCCGAAACGTCAGTTAACACCACATATACACGGTGCCAAATCCCAGAAGACTGTTTTCTAATTTAATATTATCCTTCAGCTTACCTAGTCTCATTCTTTCTTACCCATCAAAGGTCTATATGCCTTCCACTTTTGTCCCGTTCGTTCCACATGCCCTGCCTTTCTCATTGTCATTGGCCTGATCATTGTGATTATATTGTAACGTGGATAGCCAGAACGTTGTTGGTTACGGACCGGTAAACACCACACGACCAAACACACACAAGGCAACAATGGAAGAATGTTATTGCACGTTGTTAGGCAACAGCGCACCAATGAAAACGCTGGTTAAGAATCACGTGAATTTTTCTCTGTGTGGTCTTCCTTATGCAACAATAGAATTGTATTTTCTGTGTGTGGTCCGTGCGGAGGCTATATAACTAGAATACCCGCAGTTCAGTTCAGTTCTCGGCAGGAGACAGCCAGAGGGATTTCGAAGAAGACCTGTCAAGACTTAACATGTTGAATGAAGACTTTGTGTGCTTTAATTAAATTAATATTGAAAGGGTTAGAATTATTTGTAGTTACGACCTATCAGGTATTAATAAACCCAACTGTCCATCAAAACCCGCGTCTTAGTCATAGATATCCGTGGCAATATTTTGCGAAGAGTGTGCTTATAATATAGTTAACCCAAAGAAATATATTGTGGAATTCAGGCCCGTTGTTAGGCAACGACTGCGGGGACAAACAACTATACAACACCTACTGCTAAGTAACAGGTCCGCAAACAAGCAGGTTTCTACGGAAAGGACAGGATATAGCAATGATGGAAAAGCCGTTTCGTACGCGGTCTGTGCCGAGAAGTTACAAGCAGGAGAAGTTAGGGATAACATCTGAGGTTCAATCAACGTGAGCTGTTGCTCTTAGAAGCTTGTACCTGAGGACGGAGGTAGTTCGGGAACCCAGAGTAAAGGGAGCGTCCACCGTTAGGAGCCGCTACCTACCAACGGCTAGTGAAGACTTGTCTGTAGACACTACTGTGTTTAATAATGAACTGTAAATTAAAGTCATGCCCTATATCGAAATGTGGAATAAATCGCGTCATCAACCCCAAACCCGTCTATATTTCCTCTATCAAGTGACAATATACAATTTTATTTCCTAGAGCGGCGATGAATATAGTAGTCACCCTAGAAAATAAAATTACACTCCTTTTACTGAGACAGAAGGTAGGAAAAGTGAAAATATCCGGCTCCAAGGATATACAGCTTTGTGTCATTCATGCATGAAACTGCAAGTTGTGAGATTTCGTGGCCCATGAACCGTTTGTTGTACTTCCAGCGCTACGTTGTGTATATCTGTACGAGTATCAGGGGCCAACACTTGAGCATTTTAATGCATGCATAACGTGACCTGACTGTGCGTTTTTTTTACAGGAACTTTTTCTCGTGGCTATGTGATGTTTGCGGAACTAAGAGCGATATTGTGAACTGTTTTCAATACAGCAGAAAAGTTACTTTTGTAACATTTCTGTACTC
>NW_019723528.1:0-558 GCF_002891405.2 Cryptotermes secundus | reverse complement strand
CTCCTTCAACACCTGATGTGCTCATTACCATACAAATCTATTCTCACCTTCAGGAATTCTTATGAACTAAATATGTTAGATCAAGACTGTGTGCTGTCCTGAATGCTGATTGAATGAAAAGTCGATTCTTTTTATGAACGTTTTGACCAGTGCTGCTTCGAGATTTGAATTTGGAAGCATGAGAAAACATGTGGACAATCTGTGACTTTGAGGCGTGATGTTGACTCTTAAGAAGTGTGTTATGACTGCCATGTAGCAAACCATAAACAGTTCGCTATATGAATGGTACTACTATAATTGCCCTTTGTTCTTTAAATACACACTGTGCAGTCTGGTTTTAGCTGCCAACTCCAGTCACGAGCAGTGAAGTGGCCAGCTGTGTTGTGTTATGACCAGTGGAAGATATTTTACTTCGAACTGAATGAGAACAAAGTTTTATCAGAGTCAGAATTTGACACTGAAAATGGATGTTTGCGCTTTTCTCGATTCTGTGGTGACAGAATCGAGTAAAGGACGAACGTCCATTGGGAGAATTTTCAAAACTATAAGGGGCAAAAA
>NW_019723527.1:0-1701 GCF_002891405.2 Cryptotermes secundus | reverse complement strand
ATCGCAAAGTTAGCAAGCTAGCAACTCAAAGCTATTAAGCTAGGAACGCAAGGCTAGCAAGCAAGAAACGTAAAGCAAGCAAGCAACAAAGCAAGCAAGCAAAGTAAAGCAAAGCTATCATGATTGCAACGCATTGAAAACAAGCTAAGAAAACAAACATATCTAGATAGCAAAGGATTTCTAGCAAGCTAGCAACGCAAAGCTAACAAGCTAGCAACGGAATGCTAGTAAGCTATCAACGAAAAGCTAGCAAGTTAGCAACGCAAAGCTAGCAAGCTAGCAACACAAAACTATCAAGATATGAAATCAAAGCTAGCAAGCTAGCAACGCAAATTTAACAAGGTAAAACCAAAGCTGGCAAGCTAGCAAGGCAAATCTGAAAAGCTTGACAAGCACACTTGGCAAGCTAGAAACGCAAAGCTGGCAAGCTAGCAACGCAAAGCTGGCAAGCTAGCAAAGAAAAGCTAGCAATCTAATAACGCAAACCTAGCAAGTTAGCAACGCAAATCCAGCCAGCTAACAAAGGAAAGTTTGCAAGCAAAAACGCAAAGCAAACAAGCAACCAACGCAAAGCTAACCAGCTGGAAAAGCAAAGCTAGCAAGCTAGCAACGCAAAGCTAGCAAGGTAGCAACTCAAAGCTGGCATGCTAGCCACGCATATCTAGCAAGCTAGAAACGAAAAATGGCAAGATAGCAACGCAAAATGGCAAGATAGCAACGCAAAACTGGCGAGCTAGCAACGCAAAGCTAGCAAACTAGCAACGCAAAGTTAGGAAGTTAGCAACTAAATCTAGCAAGCTAATAACGCAAAGCTAGCAAGTTAACAAAGCTAAACTAGCAAGGAAGAAACGCAAAGTTAGCAACCTTGTAACTCAAAGCTGGCAAGTTAGCAACGCAGGGCGGGCAAGATAGCAACGCAAAGCTAGCATGATAGCAACGTATATATATCAAGCTAGCAAGCTAAGAACGGAAAGATAGCAAGTTGCAACGCAAAGCTAGCAAGCTAGCAACGCAATGCTGGCAAGCTAACAAAGCAAAGCTAGCAAGCTAGCGACGCATAGCTAGCGAGCTAACAAGCTAACAACGGAAAGTTATCAAGCTAGAAAAGCAAAGCTAGCGAGCTAAAAACGCAAATCTAGCAAGCTAGCAAGCTAGCAACTCAAAGATAGCAAGCTAGAAACGCAAAACTAGCGAGCTAGCGACGCAAATCTAGCAAGCTAGAAACGCAAAGCTAGCAAGATAGCAACGTAAAACTAGCAAGATAATAACGCAAAATTAGTTAGCTAGCATTGCAACCTAGCAAGCTAGAACGCAAGGCTAGGAAAGTAGAAACCAAAGCTACCAAGTTAGCAAGGCAAAAGTAGAAAGCTAGCAACGCAAATCTAGCAAGCTAGCAAGTTAGCAACATAAAGATAGCAAGCTAGCAACGCAAAGCTAGAAAGATAGGAACGCAAATCCAGCAAACTAGCAAGATAGCAACGCAAAGTAGGAAGCTAGAAACACAAAGCTAGCAAGATAGCAACGGAAATCTAGCAAGCTAGAAAGCTAGAAAAGCAAAGCTATCAGGCTATCAACGCTAAGTTATGAATTTAAAAAAGCAAAGCTAGCAAGCTAGCAACGCAAAGCTAACATGAAAGCAAACCAAAGCTAACAAGTTAGAGAAGCATAGTTAGCAAGTTAGCAACTCAAAGCTCGTAAAAT
>NW_019723526.1:0-1016 GCF_002891405.2 Cryptotermes secundus | reverse complement strand
TAATCCCTTGGCGAGAAACTATATTTTAAGCCCAGAAAGAATAATCATTGGACATTAATGCTCAAGTTACGTTACGTTGTCACACAAATATACTGTCGCTTGTAAGGGGGCGCGGGTGACGAAAATAAGGGGTTCCGAATCCGATGGTTGGGAAGCCAGCGACTAACCGCTTGAGCTATGGCTCGGTCTAACGTTCAGTGTAAATCTTCAATCCAGAATTCAGTCGAAAACTAATAAATATCTTCCGTTATCTGAATTTGAGATGTTCCTCATTATGCTTTAATGTTATGCTTAAAATACAGGCAATTGATTGCTGCCTTCTGGATTATAATGTTATGTAGTCTTGTCGATGAGGCCGGTCATGGTAGCCGAGCGGTCTAAGGCATGCACTGCCTTCGCTCGCTTGGAAACCGGAATCGTTGTTTCGAATCCCACTCAGGGCATGGATGTTTGTGTGCGTTTTTCTCTGTTCTGATCACCCGCCCAAGGAGTCCTACCCTATTTGTAAGATCTAGAAAACCCGAAGTGAACGGAGAAGTTCATGGAAGTAGGCCTAGGCCCACTGGGGCTCTAGTGCCAAGTTGAAAAAAGTCTTGTCGATGGTAACCAACGTTTCTGAGCAACCTGCTGGCTTCGCCAATCTTCAAGATGGAGGCAACATGTTATTCCGAAACATTTGTAAGAATTTACCATACTCTACGGTGCCGTCATGCAGAAGACCCCAATCTATATTGTCATCTCCTTGAGACCTTTAGATGTGAAGACATAATAGGCACAGTAATCAAAGCGAGAACTTTTCTAATGAACTTACTGCATTTCCTCAAATTCAATTAATGGAATAGTCACTGCAGAATCATCACATATAGGAGTATTTATTTTCGGCCAGAACTGTTACGGTTACATCGTATAATTTAATTCATGTTTGGGATTTAATATTTATGGTTACAGGACTTCTGAAAAATATGCTTACTATCAGGTAATAGAGTTCTGTTAGCTGATTTTCCCGATGAGCATCT
>NW_019723525.1:0-822 GCF_002891405.2 Cryptotermes secundus | reverse complement strand
ATGCCATATAGTAGTATGGGACAAATTTTTGCATGGAATATTTTCTTTGCTGTTTCTAGCGATAATAGTTGCAGGTTTCGGATGGTGTGCATTTTTCTGTTATGTGTGCTGTGAATGTTGTAGATGTGGACTGCAGTGTTAAGCCGAGATATTTATATTGTTTTACTGATTTTACTGAAATTTTATTTCATCATTTTTTCCTTTTTTTCCTCCTTTTCTGAAAGTCATTAGTTGGGTTTTGTTTTTATTTATTTGTAGCTTGTTTTGTCTTGCCCAGTTCTCCAGTGTAGTGGAGGCTTCCTGTGGCCCCTCAATATTTTTTCCTCCAATTGTCATATCGTCTGTGTACATAATTAATTGTACCCCTGTGTGTTTTTCCATTGTTTTGGCCAAGTCTGCTGTTGTAATATTGAATAGTAATGGGCTGAGGGGGTCCCCTTGCAGTACGCCATTTGTTTGGGTTATTTCTTCGGATTATGACACTGTGTCTTTTATTATGATTTTATTGTTTTTGAGGATGTCTCCTATTAGTCTTGTTGTTGTGTTTTCTTCTCCTAGTATTTCCCTCAGTTTTGTTGTGATTATACTCCTGTCGAGTAGGTCAAATGCCTTGCTATATATAATCTATGATAACTGCATGGTATTTTCCTTGTGGATGTCTTAATGCTTCTTCAATTGCTTCTAGTAGTGCTGTGATGGCTTGTATCGTTGATCTTTTTTGGCCGAAACCCAAATTGATTTTCCGGGATAAGTGAGTCTGCTGTTGTTGTTAAAAGGTCAGTTAGGATTTTGGGCAGTATCTTGAACATTGTGTTTTCTAAC
>NW_019723524.1:0-430 GCF_002891405.2 Cryptotermes secundus | reverse complement strand
TAACTGCACATATGAACCACATAGACTCCTGAATATCCTGTCGAAATGTCGCGCGGAAAATTGGATATCCGAACTTTGATTTTCTCTGTGTACCCATATGTTATCAATAAAAATGCTCAGGGAATAGGCCTCTATTAAAACACGCGATGAATTCCCATTTCTCCTAACTTGTAATTTATTACCAATCTTATCAATATTCATTTAACGCCAAATAACCCAAATAAATTAACTAGTAGCCTTAATTCATGTAGAGTACATGATTGATGCTAACCGTCTTACAGTGTATAAACTTTTTCACCTTACTCTTCTCTTTTGCACTACATGTTTCAGCACTAATGTGCCATCTTCAGGTGCGTTTTCTCTATACGCGTATAACTACTGCATTTATGCCCTGATGTCTTCATATTAAAATGACTAAAATATATATTCG
>NW_019723523.1:0-810 GCF_002891405.2 Cryptotermes secundus | reverse complement strand
CGATACTTAATGAAGAAGTTATCACAAAATGTTTCTTCGTGTTAGTGGATCAAATTAATTCTTCCATTTGATAATAATATTGTATTGATTTACGAAGCACCGGATGATGATCTACGAGAGCAAGACATGTATTGGTTGAATGGAACAATACAACTCATTAAACCATTGCTATTTTCACGAAATTAGAGCGATTATAAACGGAGTTTGGATTGGTAATTGAATTTATTGAACACTTACAGATCCGTGACTACACGTACTCGTTTACGCATCTGAGCTTACTTTCTTTAATCAGAGGTTTAACAATCGCAGCCCTACTGTGGATGTCGTATTTGTGAACCACACGCTGGACAGCTTTTGTGGAAATAAAGTGTTCAAGACCTCCAAGACGAATATCCAGTTCTGCTGCAACTCACCTGTGCTGCAGTAGTTACGTGATTTTTTTCGAAACAATCCTCAATGTATACGACAACCTCTTTCTCTCGAAGTTGATTTTCGCCCACTGTTCCTCTTCGCTGATATTGTCTTCCCATGATTCGTGCATGCTGACATAACCTAGAAACTGTCGCTCTCAATCCTCTCGATACACGTAATAATGTTGCAGTTTTCATGAGAGATGCTCCAGTTAAACGCATACAAACTAGGTTTCCTCTTTCAAAAAAGGACAAGTCTCTAATATTCCGATATTTTCACACAGACTGTCATTCAAGACAGTCACAAATGCACTGATATTGGTAGTACAAAGTATAAATAAATCGAAGAAGAACTTTCGGTGCTGCCAACTGGAGTTCTACCAATGTACTTACTTACTCA
>NW_019723522.1:0-1078 GCF_002891405.2 Cryptotermes secundus | reverse complement strand
GAGCACACGCTTGAATCGTATCAATCTGCTGCTGCTATGTAACCAATGTGTATCCATTGATATAGTCTCAGAAAGACCCAGGCTTCGAGGAATATTTCGATTTTGGCTCGTGGATCTCACCTAGCAATGGATCAAGTACTGTTGCGTACTTACGTAGCCGTTGCCTAGGAATGACCGTTATCTCGTTGTCTTTTTATGGAACGTTGCCTAGCAATTGGTCTATATGTCAAAATATGTTAACTCCTCTCTTGGTATGAGCGCATGTGTTTTGACTGTATTTGATCAGGTGGATTATAATATAAATATGATTATGGTAACGCAGAAACCCACAATTGTGGCGCGTGCAACGGTGTAGATTCTGGATCCATCACATTGCCCCAACGGGGTGAGTTGATACGAAAATATTGAGCCTCTTCCACATGGGTTAAAGACGCAACATTTGAGCAAGGCGAACAACGCCGGGCGAACACGGTTCATGCTGACGTCCTCTTCGACGTGCGAGACTGGACGGTACTAGCAAGACCCTCGGTGGTCCAGATCCGAAGGCGGACCTTAGAAGTTTCACGATGCTTCGCGCCAGGAGTCTTCCCGTAGAAAAAATTAATATGGAAAAATTATGTTGCATTTCCTTCATCGATAGGTGAATACAAGCCAAGTGATCTATTCTACTGTTTTCCAATATGCATTCACTTCCATACTCTGCGTGTTATTCAGTCTTTTCACTAGAGATAACGACGCAAGGCTTGAGCGAAGCGAATTACGTCGGACGAACACGGTTCATGCTGACGTCCTCTACGACATGTGAGACTGGACGGTACTAGCAAGAACCTCGGTGGTCCAGATTAGAAGGCATACTGTAGAAGATTCACGATGCTCTGCACCAGGAGACTTATCTTAGAATAAATTAATATGGAAAAACTTTGGTGTATTTCTTTCAAGGATAAGTGAATACAAGCCAAGTGATCTATCATAAATTGTTTTCCCATGTGCAGTCACTTCCATACTCTGCGTGATATTCAGTTTTTTCACTAGGGATAACGACGCAAGGCTTGAGCGAAGCGAATTACGCCGGACGAAC
>NW_019723521.1:0-669 GCF_002891405.2 Cryptotermes secundus | reverse complement strand
ATAGCACTAGGAAGTGCGGTAGACAAGAAGAACCGGTAGGTTGGGACCAGGCTATTGACGTCAGTGACATGACGAAGAACTGGTGTGGCTAGTTGGATTCTCTGAGGGAAGAGATGCTTCCATGTGTGTCGAGATAGTTGAGAGCGATAAAGGCCATAGATGTAGTGTGCTAAGTTAGGGGGGGGGGACGGCCAGTGAATCCAGGAAACTTAGGTCAATAGCACTAGGAAGTGCGGTAGACAAGAAGAACCGGTGGTTGGGGGCAGGCTACTGATGTCAGTGACATGATACAGGGGGACAGGCTACTGACGTCAATGACATGACGAAGAACTGGGGTGGCTTGTTAGATTTCTCTTGATGGTAGAGATGAGTGGTTTCATGACCTGTTGAGACTTAACCCTGTTTCCTTGTTCATGTTGTTTGGATGGAGCTCGATAACAGCCTCCAGGATTATGCGATCTAGGTACCGGCTCTTGCTGGTGATTATGGTGGTTTTGTGGAACTGGATACGGTGGTCTAGATCGATGCTGTATTCAGCTACGCCTGACTTGTCCGGATGTTCTAATCGTATATGCCGTTGATGTTCTTTCAACCTGGTGTCCACAGAACGGCCCGTCTGTCCGTTGTAGACCTTGCCGCACTCACATGGAATTCTGTAAATTCCCGGTG
>NW_019723520.1:0-234 GCF_002891405.2 Cryptotermes secundus | reverse complement strand
GCTGGCAAGCTAGCAACGCATAGCTGGAAAGATAACAACGCAAACCTGGTATTCTAGAAATGCAAAGCAGTCGAGCTAGCAACGCAAAGCTGGCAAGATTGCAAAGGAAAGTTACCTAGCTAGCAACGCATACCTAACAAGCTAGGAAGCTATTAACGGAAAGCTAGCAAGATAGCAACGCAAAGCTGCCAAGCTAGCAACGCTAAACTAGCAAGCTAGCAATGAAAATCTAGC
>NW_019723519.1:0-248 GCF_002891405.2 Cryptotermes secundus | reverse complement strand
ATTATTATTTTCTTGGACGTGACGCCGTGTGATGTGGTAGATATTTACTGACTTTTCGGAGGAACGTATTGTCTGGCAGTGAGATCACCGGAAGGCTGCGCCATAGCTCAAGTGGTTAGTCGCTGGCTTCCCACCGCGGAGGCCCGGGTTCGATCCTGGTTCTGGTCAAGTGTGATTTGTGGTGGACAACGTGGCGCCGGGCACCGAGTACTTTGGTTTCCCCTGCCAATCTTCATTCCAACAATTGC
>NW_019723518.1:747-846 GCF_002891405.2 Cryptotermes secundus | reverse complement strand
TTGTGCTGAAAGTCTTTGATGGATTGCGGCCCCTGATACACCTTCAGACCACAAAAACCAGATCACTGAACATTGCTCTTTTTGGTGCAAAAGCAGAGC
>NW_019723518.1:0-553 GCF_002891405.2 Cryptotermes secundus | reverse complement strand
CATAGGTCATACTGAAAGTCATGAGCACCTCTTTTTTGCGTGCAACCTGGGAACAGCAGACGAAAGAGAGTATGGTGGTAGGTGGAACCAGCTGTTGTGTTAACCTTGAGTGTCTTGTGACGACAACAGCTTGCATCACGTGACCAGTATCACTCCTAACAAAATGTCCAACAATGATATGTCGTTTCGCCAGCGTGCTGTAGAAATTCACCAGAGACTTCAGCATGCTTATGGAAGTGTGTTCATGGGTGCCAGCAGTGTTCGAAGATGGGTGAAATTTTTTAAGGATGGGAACACCAGCATCAAAGAGAGCCTCGGAGCGATCGTCCTCGAACGGCCTCAACTGAACGCAACAAGGAAAGAGTGGATGAGATCATTCAAGATGACAGGCGTGTGACTGTGGACACAATAGCCCGAAAACTTGGAATAGGGCACAGTGCAGTGCAGGAGATGACTGAAAGCTTGGGCTATAGGAAAGTTTGTGCTTGTTGGGTCCCGCGGTTATTTTCCGAAGACCACAAAGGTCAGCGAAAAGCCACCACCTCAGAACTGC
>NW_019723517.1:676-815 GCF_002891405.2 Cryptotermes secundus | reverse complement strand
GTCCAGGCGAGGTGCCCCAGTGAGTCGGGTGTGAGAGAGCTGGAGTGCCGAGGCAGTCGTGCCTGGCGCAGCCTGCTGATGCCTCCAAAGACCAAGCGCTGGCGACGAAGCCTGCCGGCTGATGTTGCTTGAGTGTGGC
>NW_019723517.1:256-558 GCF_002891405.2 Cryptotermes secundus | reverse complement strand
GTAACGATGTAGATGCGGGCTAGCAGGAGGCGCTGTATAAATGCGAACGTTTGAAGCAATCTGATTGGTTAGCGCGCGTGATGGTGATGTGAAGAGCGAGCGTTGCAGAAATGCGTGATAATGTAGGATGTTCCCACAGTAGTGAGACTGGTTCCCACAGAAGCCCAAACAGAGTGTGCCATGAGAATTTCACAGAATGAAAAAACCAATTGCTTGCTATTCTCTTCTGATGTTTATTATTAAGAGGAGTAGCCTTATGCCATATACTCATACATATGAATAGATAGGCCTATGTGGAATAT
>NW_019723517.1:0-165 GCF_002891405.2 Cryptotermes secundus | reverse complement strand
TGCATTCTCCTTGCAATGGATAAATAGAGGTCCTATATGATTTGCAAGGGAATCTTGTACCATTCTTCCTGAAAAACATGGCAAGTTCTGTTATCGATGATGGAGGTGGATAGGGCACATGCAGATTGCTCTCCAAAATAGACCACAAAGGCTCAATAATATTGA
>NW_019723516.1:0-2668 GCF_002891405.2 Cryptotermes secundus | reverse complement strand
GTGTACACAAAATGTGGAAGTTAGGATAGGAGGGGGAGAGAACTTGACTGATACTGCGCAACTCTGCCAGAAGCAACTGGGAGAATGAAGTGTACACAAAATGTCGAATTTAGGATAGGAGGGGGAGAGAACTTCACTGACATTGCGCAACTCTGCGAGAAGCAACTGGGAGAATGAACTGCACACAAAATGAAGTTAGGATAGGAGGGGGAGAGAACTTCAGTGACATTGCGCAACTCTGCCAGAAGCAACTGGGAGAATGAAGTGTACACAAAATTACAATAAGAGGAAAGATATGGCGGAAATAGGAGGTTGGAGACTGCAAGTGGTAAGGGGTAACACTGATTAGGGGATTTGTCCCATATAGGGGGGAGAGGAAGGCTGGAGCCGCACACTGAGATGTGAAGGAACGATATTGTGCACAGGAAATTTAGGAATGCCGAAGCAGACACGGGCATCTTGAGGACGGTAGAATAAATAGCAACGTCAGAAGATGGGACATATGAGAATAAATATAAGTAAGAATGAGAGAAGACGGTAAGAAAGTGGACGGTGAAATAGAGATAATGTTAGACGAGCAGTAATTAGCGGAAACTGCAATAAGTTACGTATAATTGAAATGTTAATGTACAACAGACAAGTTCTGTGCTATAGAATAGGATTCCGTAGCGCAGGAACAGGTGGTCGAACTCCGGGTCTGCAAACTGTAAAGTGTAACGCACCTAATAGTATAATGATTCATTTCACTAACTGAAAATAGTGGGTTAAGAGTGGAACCAGGAAAATTATTTGAGCTTATACAGCGAAGTTTAGTAAAGTGTTGTTTAATAGCTTCTAAGGCATTGTTTAAGACTGTGCTCTGAGCATAGACTGAATAGAGGCATGCCATATTATAAGATTAATAAGAACAGTGATTAATAAAATTCATCATTCATCTTAGGAATCGTTTTAGGTTATTCAGATAAGTACGGAAACTCGCTACATACATTTACTTCTTGCACAAGCAAATTTCGCCTGTTTTGCAGAGAACTTCAGTAGGTATTTGCCAGCAAAGGTCATATTAACAATGTCAGAATTTATTGAACGGACTGCAACGGCTCTCTAAGTGTTGTGACAGTGTTGTGACAGTGTTGTGATAGTGTTGTGACAGTGTTGTGACATCTCCAACGGAAGCAGCGTCCATCCGATGAAGACTTCGAACCGAGGACCATGGCAAGAGGAGCTCCGCGCAAAGAGTATCGTTAAAACCAAAACAGTGCCGTGCGGAACCTTTGGCGATTGAGGGCCCATCCGCAGGAGGATGGGGTTGGGTACTTGTCTTAGATCGGGTATGCCATTGCACGGCTTTGTCTTATCCGGGCAGTCCGGCCCCAGGCTGTCCACGATAAAGTAGTGCCTTGACCATAAAACCCCATATTTAATTCGGTACCCGCAGTGACTCAGGGCTTAGGTTAAGGTCGAGTTGGACATCCTGTGTATTCAGTATTTTTTTTTACGTAGTTTGTAAGATGTTGTCCTCCCGCCCTCCCCGTTAGGTGCCCCCGATAGGATTTCTGGTTAGGCTGCGTGAATGTAGGTTTTGTGTCCAGATGTGCCCTTGCTGGCATAATGGACACTCATTTAGGAGGGTTTAGTTGTAAGTATTTCTGTGTGTTTTTTTATATCACAGGGTGACAACTTGACAGGGTTCGGTCGGCACGAAATGAAATCAGTGCGAGAGGGAGAGAGATAAAAAGAACTTTGAGAGTCTCTTCCTGTGAATAACTCGCATTGGAAGGACAGAGATTCCAGAAAGCAAAACTTAATTTTGCTTTGGTCCGTCTTTCATTTCGATGTTGAAAGATAAGTGACTGAATCTGTATTAACATGAGAAGTATATATTGAAATTGATGAGATGACATGTTGTATTTGTTTGTGTATGTTGTGCTGTGAATTCATATTGAAATGGTTGATGTGACATGTTGTATCTGTTTGTGTATGCTGTGCTGTGAATTCTGTTTATAAAATGTCATAGCGAGGAAACACACAAGGTAGGTAAAATGTGCTCCAGCATGATCATCACTGAAGACATCGTCTGTCATCAGGAAGGAATGCATAAGGTAGGTCGAAACCTGCTCCAGCGTCGTCATCATCATCACTGAAGACATCGACTGTCATCACGAAGAAACGCATCAGCTGAGACAGTAATATAAGCGCTCCACATAATTTCTTATCAAGACACAAACGCGGATCTGTGACACGTACACACTTAAATATCACGTGTTAGTAAAGCTGCCGGTTGCAGTCAGGTTTGGGGTTTTACATGAACAAGAAACTAACTGTAGATTGTTAAGGGATCTGACGATGATGTATAACACGCAGAGTTACTGGGTTTTTTGGACTTTTTCCATCGCCCGGTATTCTAGGAAATAGAAAACACGACGTTTCGGAAATTGGATCTGTTTCCATCCTCAGGTTAAGGGGGGAGGACACCGAGTCAGCTGGGCCCCTGAGAAAGACTGATTGAGACTAGCTCCTTCTGAAGGACCCAACTGAGTAGGTGTCTTCCCACTGCCACCTGTGGACAGGAACAGACCCAGTTCCGAAACCTCGTGTTTTCTATTTCCCAGAAAATCGGACGATGGGAAAAAGTCCAAAAAACCCAGCAATTCTGTGTATAAAATTAGCT
>NW_019723515.1:0-577 GCF_002891405.2 Cryptotermes secundus | reverse complement strand
TGCGTTGCTAGATTGCTTGATTTGCGTTGCTAGCTTGCTAGTTTTACGTTGTTTGCTTGGTAGATTTGCGTTGCTCACTTGGTAGCTTTCCATTCCTAGCTTGCGAGCTTTGCGTTCTACCTTGCTTGCTTTGCGTTGCTAGCTTGCTATCATTGCGTTGCTAGCTTGCTAGCTTTGAGTTGCTAGCTTGCTAGCATTCCTTTGCTAGCTTGCTAGATATGCGTTACTTGCTTGCCAGTTTTGGTTTGCTATCTTGCCAGCTTGGCGTTGTTAGCTTGCCAGTTTGCGTTTCTAGCTTGACAACTTTGCGTTGCTACATTCCTAGCTTTCCGTTGTAAGCTTGCTACGTTAGGGTTGCTAGCTTGCTAGCTTTGCTTTGCCAGGTTGCTAGCTTTGCGTTGCTTGCTTGCTTTGCGTTTCTTGCTTGCTAGCTTTGCGATGCTAGCTTGCTAGCTTTGCTTTGCTAGCATGCTAGCTTTGCGTTGCTAGCTTGGTAGCCTTGCGTTGCTATCCTGCTAGTTTGCGTTGCCATCTGAATAGATTTGCGTTGCTACCTTGCTAGATTCGCATTGCTAGC
>NW_019723514.1:719-1069 GCF_002891405.2 Cryptotermes secundus | reverse complement strand
CTTCTTAGCCATTACTGCTTATGGATAGTAGTAATATCAAATACAAGCTGCACCATAGCTCAAGTGGTTAGTCGCTGGCTTCCCACTGCGGTGGCCCGGGTTCGATCCCGGGTCTGGTCAAGTGGGATTTGTGGTGGACAAGTTGCGCTGGGGCAGGTTTCTTCTGAGTACTTTGGTTTCCCCTGCCACTCTTCATTCCACCAATTGCTCCACAATCACCCTCACCTGTCACCTGCGGCTGGTACAAATTGAAAAAGAGGTATTATAAAAATAAACTCTTGGCCACCTACAACAGACATCTGTATTGCTTTAGGCTGTTACATAAGCATAAAATATATGCCTGAAAAGGT
>NW_019723514.1:0-709 GCF_002891405.2 Cryptotermes secundus | reverse complement strand
AAGAACTCGGAATGGAACGGTAAAATGATTCATTCAGAGTATGGAAAATTTGAAGCTTTCACGGCTTAAAAATATGTTAAAATCCTATTGGGCAATCAGTCATCTCAGTGTAGAGTAAAAAACGAACATTTCAGAGATCTCCACCTTCAGGTTTGATGTGGTGAATTACCATAAATTGCTGATATATATGCCAATCTTTGGAATCACTGACTCATTCTCTTGGCATACGATGCAGCAGGAGGCTGGAGTCAAATTGGGTAGTCACCCATCTGACACTACCCTATCACCATGTCATTTACTGGTGCCTTCTTTTCATCATCTTCCCTGAATTTGCCTGCTTAGGATTTTCTTGACCTCTGCATGCCTGAATGCCCTAATGACATGGGGATGCGATTCCATTCTTTGCTAAGTTTGAACCCTTGGTCATTAAAAAAGTTACAACACAATTTGAGGTAAACATTTTATTATTTAAATCTCAGAACATATACAAGACATACTAACAACATGTTGCAAGAATAAAAAAATAAATTAAATTTACTTAAATATATAATCTCTCTTTTCTTTTTTCTTTTTTTTTACACAACCTGAGGTAAGTTTATTTAAATCCAGCATCTTCTTCTGAATGAGTCAGGTACTCAACCTGCATCGCCACGACAAAGAGGGCATGTGGTCCCATACAGCAAACAAAAGATGAAACAGGTAAATAACA
>NW_019723513.1:0-3412 GCF_002891405.2 Cryptotermes secundus | reverse complement strand
AAAGTAAATTTATGGACGTTACTATGTGGGAACATTGTACTTTTGACAGTAAGAATTTTTGATGTAGCAAAGTTTACTACTCTAACTCCGTTGTCATTACTAATTTCATGCAAACTCTCATTCTCAATTGTTGGTTTGAAAATGTCTTCCCTCCCTACTTTGGCATTGAAATCTCCTAACAAAATTTTCATAGGGTACTTCGGGAATTTATCAAATACATGTTCCAGTTCTTCATAGACTCTATCCTTTATGTCATCACTTTTAACTTCTGTTAGGGCATGAACATTCATAACAATGATATCACACCAGCGACCTTTTAGCATTATATATGATATCCTATCACTAACCAACTCTACCCTCTTAACTACTGATACGATTCTCTTATGTATGAAAAAACCTGTACCTAATTAATGATTTTCATTCCCCTTTCCACAGAATAATGTATATTCGCTGCTGGTTTCGATGCCACCTCCATCACATCTGACCTCCTGTACTCCCGCTAAATCTAACTTATATTTTAAGAATTCTTTTGCCACTGCCCTGAGCGAACCTGCCCTATAGAAACTTCGTACATTCCAAGTTCCAAGTCTCATATCCATTTTCATTAGCTTAGGTCGTTTATCCAAGGAATCAGTCCAGGTCCGAGGCTTTGTGTTCATTCTCGTAACATACTGATTTTTTACAGTGAGGAGTTGTTAGCCCCACGCCCAACCCCCAAAATGGAGGGCCCCCCTTGTCGGCAGTCCGCGACTGCCTATTCAATATATTCGCAGCTTCCCTCCAAAATTGAAGGGTGTCTCCTCCATCTGCAACCTGAGGACGCGCCATGCGTGGTGACAGGAACCCACCTTTAGTTTAGTAAAATTATTTTGTATTACTTTTATATTTTATTATTCAAGGATTCTGTATCATAGGTGACGTGTGTTCGAGCCTCATTTTAGACAGATATTTTTATTTAACTAATTATGGCTGTGATAGATGTGACGCGATGTCTCTAAATTGTTTTGAAAAATAATTACTCTATTATATTTTTATCAATTCTTAAATCAGGCTATCACCCAGGCTAGGCGTATTCGAGAGAAATTTTCATTTAATAATATAAGTGTTTAATAATTTTTGCCTTTGTGACGAAGGCTCTAATATAATTTTTAACAAATCGTGACTGTGTTCAGAAAAATTACCTTTGTATTACTTTTATGTTTGTTGTGAGTCTGGAACAGTGTCCACTGAAACTCGTGAGAATAACTGAGGAACTATTTCGAGGAAATAGTGGCTCCGGTCTGGGAAACCGAGACTAACGGCCGTTGCGCTGGCCCCACGACACCTTCTATCCGCAAATTTGGCACTCAATTCGCCGGCAGGCGGAGGTTGCTGGGTCGGTATATTTCGCATTCAGCATATAGTAGTTCCATTCAGCATGGAGATTGCATTGGAATCTGATGTAAACTATCAAAAAGAACATGACATGGGTATCCTCTCTGCCTTGAATCAAGCAACAGTTTCATATCCATTGCACTGGTCTTCTTTCCACTTCATACTTCTGTTACATAGTTTTTTCTCAGCTAAAAGTATACTGTTTACGACAGAGATTAAAAAGATGTAGGGAATTTCACTTTTGGCTTTGATAAGATAATCACACAGCACTTGGACTTTGCATGTTTTCCTGTGTAATTGCCTTTGTGTTTGTTGCATTATTGAAGTGGTCCACTGTAATTCAACTTCTTTATTAGAACCGTCAGAACACAACTAATATCAAGATCGGTGCCTAGTTTTAGCTCTGCTACATGTTTCGGGTATTAATAGCCATCATCAGGCAAATATATTGTTAACGTATGTACAACACTGAACCGCAGTACTAGTAAAATTGGATACAATAATATTAATTATATAAAATACTTGACGTAAAAGTACATACATTAGATTATTTAAAACAAAAGTGNGATTTGTTTCATTCTGGTCCGTCACACTAACAATAATATAAAGGATAAAACAGTTCCTTCCAGTGAGACTGTTGAAGTTTCTACTAGTTCAATTCTTAACACCCTTACATCTGTCAGTCTATAGGGACTGAAACATGTAAGGGTGTTAAAAATTGAAGTAGTAAATAATTCAACACACACTAGACGGATTTGTTTCATCATTTATAAGATTAAAATGTCAACGTATCTATAATAATTTACTATTTGGTATTTCGTCAAAATATCAATGATAGTTGTAAGTTCGAGATATTGTATAAATACCTCNACAGGTATTACATCATGTTTGTCTTCTTTCTTTATTAATATATTATATTTATTATTTGTTAATATTTAATTTGGTTATTTCTGTTTGGGTATTTCCGCCTTGCTGATTTCTTTGTCCTCCCCTGCTCGCCCTGCCCTGTCTCATGCGAACCTATATGGTCTCCTCAGAAGGGTACCCCCGCTTCAGTTCTAACATTATCTTTATCAGGTATTAATTACAATTTTTGTTTCATGTGAAATTTTTTTATTCTTAGCTATAATACTTTCAACAATTTTGAAATGTTCCTTAATGGGGGTATTGGTATACATAATTTCGATACTGAAGGAACAGTTCTTCTTCGATCGTACTCACGACGCCAAAGACAGCNTTGATTTCTCTACGTGGTATTCAATCTTAGAACAGCGAACTCTGCAATCATTCTGATACAGGTATTACATCATGTTTGTCTTCTTTCTTTATTAATATATTATATTTATTATTTGTTAATATTTGATTTGTTTATTTCTGTTTGGGTATTTCCGCCTTGCTGATTTCTTTGTCCTCCCCTGCTCGCCTTGCCCTGTCTCATGCGAACCTATATGGTCTCCTCAGAAGGGTACCCCCGCTTCAGTTCTAACATTATCTTTATCAGGTATTAATTTCAATTTTTGTTTCATGTGAAATTTTTGGATTCTTAGCTATAATACTTTCAACAATTTTGAAATGTTCCTTAATGGGGGTATTGGTATACATAATTTCGATACTGAAGGAACAGTTCTTCTTCGATCGTACTCACGACGCCAAAGATAGCTAACGCAACTCATCTGATGTCACCAAGCAGCAGCAGCTCTCCAGCAAACAACACTGAGACAGCGGACTACACCAGCACCAGGCCAGCTAGACTCCGCTCTTACGACGACTCGTAACAGCCGGGTGGCCATAAAGAAGGGTCGGACTCTCCGACTAGGTTCGCCGCTATCGTGCTCGCTCGTAACCGCTCAATGGCCCAAGCTATTTCTAGCGCAAGCACGCCCGAACAAACGGCCCTCTTCAGGGCCCGCAAATTTGTGTGCAACTATTTTATACGTTCGAGAATAATTTATACAATTTGTATAGTATTTGTTATGCCGCAAATTTCAAAAAAGGAAATTTGAGGCATTGTCCCAAATGTTACGACAATTGCTAAGAG
>NW_019723512.1:0-1138 GCF_002891405.2 Cryptotermes secundus | reverse complement strand
TTTTCTAGATCTTACACAATCGGTAGGACTACTTGGGAGGGTGATTAGCCATCACAAGGCCTCTACCTGTACACAAACACAGAAAAACGCACACACACAAACTAAACATCCATACCCCGAGTGGGATTCGAATCCACGATCCCAGTTTCCAAGCAAGCGAAGAGGGTACATGCCTTAGACTGCTTGGCTAAGGTGACCAGCCTGCAGAGAATTACAGTGATAAATAATAGAAAATTCGTCAGTGGGAAAATATATTTTGAAGATTTTCATAATAAATGAGCACTCTATTATTTCAGGACAGATTATTCAAAGAAAACTTGACAAAAAGCAAATGTTTCTGCTACAGTGTACTTTTCAGTTTCTGTTTTCATTTATGGCTGCCATCAGTGACATGGCCCAGGGTCACATGTTTTACCACGAGGATGTTTTGGGTTCATAAGATTTAGGTATGTTGGCTAGAGCAAATATCACTTCTGTCCTTGTGAACAGGTAAGAATAGGAGCGAGAGTCTTTGGAAAATATGATAATAAATATATGACAGGGTTAAGATGCCATCAATGTTCAATGTGAAAATGGTAGCTCCATGATTTATACAAAATTAGACATTGCATTCTACAGGTTAGAAATATCTGGTTTACATGGATATATCATTCAAGTTTTCCAGACTTAATAACTATTAATAACTTTATTTTTAGGGTTACAGCTCAGTCACACTTATCCCCTTGAAAATAAATTTCTTGAGTAGAAATGCAGTGCTCCCAACACATTTTCCACATTCTGGTACACAGTTTGGAGGATGTTCATGTGTTCTGCTTGTAGTGTCGTAAAAAGTAAAAGTAAAAAAGTAAAGCTATCCCTGTAACAGGCCATGAAGGACCATAGGGTTGTGAGATGTTAAGGGTCCCACATTATCTAGACAATTGGCTCAACGGTAGTGGTAAGGTTATCAGCCTTATGCGCTGGCCGCACTTTACTCCCCAGGAAATTAATTTAATTAATTCCTGGTACTCAATCTGTTAGAGGCTGAGTCGACCCCAGGGCCATAGTGCGGCAGGAAGGATTAGGTCAATTGAAAATAAAAAATCCAATCACTTCATCGGGACTTGAACCCGCGACTTTCCGGCTTGTAGCATAGTGC
>NW_019723511.1:0-367 GCF_002891405.2 Cryptotermes secundus | reverse complement strand
GAATTATTGTTGTAGTAAACAGCATCTCTACATGGTGATAGCCCTTGGTTAAATCTAGACGGGAAAGTATTTAGCGTTTCCTAGTTATCTAAAATCATAATGATATCCGTCAAAGTATAAGAGTCTCCGCCCGTCTTCTCGTTTAGTTTTCGTTATGCATCTTGACAGTAGGCTGATTTGGCGCGAACATGTTTACACTTAAAGGAAAGAAGTAGTTCTAAAACTCACCAAATTAAACTGGTTAATTGGAAGAAACGCCAAGCTGACACTTTAAAAGAAACTATTTGTTTACAAAATCATACTGAAACCCATCTGGATTAACTGACTCCAGCTGTGGGGGACGAAATCGAAATCACACTAGAACCCT
>NW_019723510.1:0-1636 GCF_002891405.2 Cryptotermes secundus | reverse complement strand
ACTAATCTATATTAACAGAAAGTTTAAGTTAAAAAAATGCAGTTTGAGGATACGGGAATAGTGAAACCGTCAGCAAACATGGAAGAGATAACAAATGCAATGTGCTAATCAGTAAGATCGCTTACAAAAAATATGTTTGTATTGTATGGGGAGGTACCCGTGATGTTGCAAAAAATGAAATTGAATATGACCTCTGTCAGATGAAAAGGTTTGTAAATGAACTGAATCACACAAATGTGGTTGTAATAAACGTCTCACATAGATATGATCTTCTGGAATGGTCCTGTGTAAATAATGCTGTAAAAGACTTTAATAGGAAACAGAAGAAACATCTAAAAGTATTTGATAACCTCAAGCTGATTGAGGTGGAAAATGTAAGGGAATTGTTCACTAACCACAGACTGCATCTTAATGGTAAAGGTAGGGAGAGTCTTTCTAATAAGACTGTGAAGGCAATAAAGACATATGTGAAAGGGTTAACTCCGATTGACAGGAAATGGAAGGAAAGAGAAATAATGGGATCCAGTGATGAGGATGATGATTTAGTGGACGACCAGAATGTGCCTAACCAGGACGCCCAGGGTGGTGATGGACATGTAAATGAAGAGCAGGTTGGGGAAATTTTGACGTTTGATAAACAGATAGAAACCCAAGTAAAACGACCCCAAAATGTTCCAAAGAAAAGGAACCCGGAATTTTTATAGAAATAACAAGGGAAAACAAGTAACAGTTTAAGTAAACGGGAAGCGAGAGGAAATTTAAAAGATGATATGTTTACAATCCTACATCATAATGTTCAGAGTCTATGGAATAACCGCGTGGAATTGACAGTACTTTTAAATTCTAGCTTGCAGGATGTGAATATACTGTGCTTTACAGAACATTGATTGGACGAATTCTCACAAACCTTGGTAGAAATAGATAAGTTTAAACTGGTTAGTAAATTTTGTAGAAAGCAAAGTAAGAGTGGTGGATCATGTATATTTGTAAACAAAGAGTGGAACATAAGGGAAGTCATGTTTTTAAATGAACTGAGTAGTGAAAAAAACTTTGAGATATCAGGTGTGGAAATTGAAAAAATTAAATTGGTATTGATATGTATTTACAGATCACCTCAAGGTGATGTGAAAATATTTTTGAAGAAACTCAAATCTCTCATTGAGACAATACACAAAAACAAGAAAAAATTAATAATCTGTGGAGACTGGAATATAAACCTGCTCCAGGAAAATGAGCAGGTCCAGTCATTGAAAAATATGTTAGTATCTTATGATTTAATAAATATGGTCTCCAGTCCAACAAGAGTTACTAGTAGCTCGGAATCACTATTAGATATGTTGGTATTAAATAGACAGTTTAACAAGAATTACATTGAGATTATAAATATGGGATATTTGGATCATTTGGCCCAGATTTTATGGGTATTAATAGACAAAGGTAATAATGATAGAAAAAACTTTAAAAGGAAAGTATACCAAGGACAAAATTGCTAAATTTATAACTTTGTTGACTAGTGAAACTTGGGGGGAAATATATGTGGAAAGATGTGTAAATGAGACATATAAGCAATTTATGAAAAAATTCTTAAGACTGTTTTAACCTTTAAGT
This sequence comes from Cryptotermes secundus, assembly GCF_002891405.2. NCBI lineage: Eukaryota > Metazoa > Arthropoda > Insecta > Blattodea > Kalotermitidae > Cryptotermes > Cryptotermes secundus. The sequence goes on along the minus strand of NW_019723510.1, from coordinate 28 downwards.
GATGGCCCTTTAAATTCCGGTAATGGCA
>NW_019723509.1:0-746 GCF_002891405.2 Cryptotermes secundus | reverse complement strand
CTAGCAATCTTGCAACGCAAAACTAAGAAGCTAGCAACGAAAATTTTCAAGCAAGCAACGCAAAGCTAGCAAGCTAGCAAATAAAAGGTAGCAAGCTAGCAACGCAAAGCTAGCAAGATAGCAACGCAAAGATATGAAGGTTGCAACGCATATCAAGCAATCTAGAAAGCTAGAAACGCAAAGCTAGCTAGCTAGCAACGCAAACCTAGCAAGCTAATTATGCCAAGCAGCAAGGTAGCAAAAGCTGGCAACGCAAATTTAGCAAACTAGCACCGCAAGGATACCAAGTTAGCAACGCTAAGCTAGCAAGCTAGAAACGCAAATCTACCAAAGGAAAAAACGCAAAGCAAGCAAGCAAGAAACGCAAAGCTAGCAAGCTAACTACAGAGAGCTAGCAAGATAGCTACGGAAAGCAAGCAAGGTAGCAACGCAAAGCTAGCCATGAAAATTTAGCAAGATTGCAACGCAAAGCTGGCATGCTAGCGACGAAAATTTGTAAGCTAGCAACGCAAAGGTATCAAGCTAGAAACGCGATGCTGGGGAGGTACCAACGCATAGATGGCTAGCTAGCAACACATATCTACCAAGCTAGCAACGGAAAGCTAACAAGCAAGCATCGCAAAGCTATGAAGCTAGCAACGCAAAGCTAGCAAGCTAGCAACGCATAGATAGCAAGCTAGTAACGCAAAGCAAGCAACTAGAACGCAAAGCTAGCAAGCTAACAACGCAAAGGTACCAAGATAGCA
>NW_019723508.1:0-5406 GCF_002891405.2 Cryptotermes secundus | reverse complement strand
TATTATTTATGTTAACCGAGTAATATAAGTGATTTTGATTATGTGACTCGTATAATTTTATATATGTATTTTGATATATCTATTTTCAAAGGGACCATTCCCACATCCTAGGTTTGTTACCTGTATGGATATATGGAAAATAAAGGGAACGAATGAATTAGCCTTATTACAGAAATACAAAGTGATAAATGTATACGAGTCTAAATGAAGACTGAGAAAATATAAAATTAAAAACAGAAAAAGGTCTATGAGAAGATTCCAAATTAGCATGTGACTATTTTAAGACATTTATTAACACAGAAGATGTGACGATAAACAAAACTGCTCTAACCCCAGCCTTTCTTAGATATCACACATTCTAGAAGCAATATACTTTTCATCAGGACCATTCTGGGAAGTTAAAACAATTTTGCATAGTCCACAAAACAAATGGACTACATCATGTAACATATAAAGAAAAAATAGGACACACAAATGATCTAACAGCACCACCAATACATATGACTAAAATTTTGAGGAAGGGATTCTCCCACACAAAGACAGATATCCATAAAAAGTGACAGGTACCTTTGCTGGCAATTACATGCTGATAACCCTGAATATGATCTTCTAAAAATAATCTTTCAAATAACTAAATTTATGAACTATTACCGCATATCAACCCCAAAACTGCATGTTTTCCACAACAGCTAATCACCTATGAACACTGTAACAGAAAAATTTCAGGTCGTGTCAGATTCTGTTTCAAGCTAGTTTAATTGTATGTAACAAATAATTTGTTGTATTCATAAAATACTGAAAGAAAACTATCCCTGAAACAATGAACCTTTATAAGACTTTTTAGGTCGTTCTTTAACATTACTGTCAGTACTACGACATGGTGTCAAATGACAGTATGATATTATATTTCAGCATCCTGTTACACTCACACANGATGAAGAATTGAAAATGATTTGGAAGGAAGTTGTGGCCTACTTAAGATACTAAAGGTAAAGCTATCTGTGTAACAGGCCATGGAGGCCCATAGGGCTGTGAGACATCGAGGCTCCCACATTTTCTAGGCAATCAGCTCACAGTGGTGTTGAGGTTGTCATCCTTACATGCTTGCCANTCTTTGTTAATCTACACACGTCGATTTGATTTTTAAATTAGCACTTTTTAAAACTTAATTCAAGTTAAAATGTCTATAAGATCTCTGTTCTTTCTTTTTCAAATTTATAGTTAAAATTTTTTCAAGGTACATGCCCTATATCTACGGTGCTGCAGCGGCCACTTCTTGTTTTTATCGTTGTTCATGTGTTGTCTGTAATATACAAATATTCCTGTTACTATCTTATGTTATGTCATGTTATGTTATTCTTATATGTTTATACTGTTATTTGTACTTACTCAGTGTAGGCGCTCTCTGTGTGTGTCGCTGCTTATCTTTAATACGTTTGCTGTCTGGTGTACTGTGTGCTGTGTTTTATGTTCGTGAGTGTTGGAGGGGGAATGGGTAGTGGGGGGAGGGAGGTACCGTTAGCTTGTATAGATTTCGTATATAGTTTGAAATATGGGATTGTATGTTTCTATGNAGTCCCCCCACCTTTCCATCCCATACACTATAATGACTGAGCTATACCAGCTCCATAACTTGCTGCAACATCTTTACCTATTAACATAGTATTAAGACCCAAGAAATGATATACACATGGATCATGGAACATAAGACAATACCCAGTGACTCAGTTTAAAAGTCAATGATAAGCTGACTGAATCATGAAAAGGAATATAGTATTTCCAACAGATGACACCATGAATGAAAAATAATTCAATGAAGACTTGTAAGTCTTCAGCCTTAATGTCAATTTATGAAATTAATATAGCCCTTTAAAGAATAAATCAAATGCAATTTTAATGGCTGTCTCACATATGATTTCACACAAACCAAACTGATAACGAATTACAGACACCAACACATTTTCAAAATAAAAACAAGAATCAAATATAACAACAATTAAATTAAGTGCAGAAAAGTAACATAACCTTCACATAATGACACAAAATCCATATTACACTTTGAAGTTCATGCTTCATTTTATACAGATTCACCCGAAGAAACAACACAATTTTTAGAATATTTTAACAACCATACACTAAACAGAAAGAGTAATAACTAAAACGACCCATAACAAACGATACTTTCATCACAGGAAATAACAAGAAAGAAATAAAAAACAGCAACCCAAAGCTTCATTTGTGGCCAAGCATTTCCTAAATGGTGTAATTCTAGGAAAAAAAAATGTCATTAACTAAACGATATACCACAAAGCAATAACTGACACAATTTACTTTGTAGCAGTAGGGCGAGTCAAACTGGCACAGATAATTCAAAATGTTTTGAACTTCTTCTAAAATGCTCTCCGAATAAAGACCACATGGGAAAATTATCATAACAAAGTTATTATTAACAGCATTTGTACTACTGAAGCAGTTTACATGGAACTACATTTTTTAATACAGAATTCACACCCAATTCCTATAACAGATTCTGAGGGGGAAAATGCGGAACAATAAAAATGTACAATATTATTGTAGAGAAAGACTTACATAAGTAAAATACTTATAACAATACAAACCTACATAATGAATCAATACTGATGAAAGACATTATTTCAATCTAAAATGGGGTTTAAAAGACTTTTATGCATTAAATATATATATATATATGACAATCATAACAAATATTTCAGCTCTGTGGAACAGTACAACTCATTTAACAAAAAGTGGAATACACAGAACTACTAAATAACTGACCATGCCTCACAGACAAAGGTAGTTAGCAATGAGTTAAAACATAAAGTTTACAGGAACAATCTACACACTTCAGACGCCTCAGAAATTTAATTTTTTGCTGTTAATTGAAAGTTAACAGGGTATGAACATCAAATAGTAACACAGAATGTTACATTTGCTAATGTGTGTTGAAATCTTGCACAACACCTCTTTCAGTGTCTGCTTTAAAGACTTATTCAGAATAATTTTACTTTAAAAGTAATAAATCATGAGAAAGTTCTCACCTGCAAAACAATTTTAACATTTCTGAATGACTAATTCCATTCTAGTTGGTTTGGCGCTGCAAAGGAGGCTGTAAAGTTAGCTGCAGGATACAGTATATAAATGTAACAGACCAGATTACTTCGCTGCTGTGTAAACATTGCCTTTTGAAGGAAAATCTTCATCCTAAGAGCCTGTTAAAAAATTGAAATTAATTTCCAATTACATTAACATTCACTTTCACNTTCTAGTGAATGCATAATCATTAACTTATAATGACTTATATTGGAAATATTCTTCCACAGAATAAAAATGATGAAGATAAAGAAAACGCTTTAAACAAATTTTGAACTTCTTAGGGTTGAGTGACTCTTCTTTTATATAAGAAGGAAGATTATTATAAATTTTTATGCCCATATAATACACTCCCTTTTGATATACCGTAAAATTTGCTATGGGTTGATAGAAATTTGTAATATGTCTTGTATTTATATTATGATTTAGTGAATTTGGAATAAAGAGACTTTTATTATTAACCACAAAGAGCATGAGTGAAAAAATATACTGTGAAGCCAAAGGCAAAATTTCCAATTTCCGAAAGAGATCTCTACATGAAACTCTACTATTACAGCCGATCATAATTCTAATTATCTTCTTCCGTATTCTAAATACTTTTATATTATGAGGCAAGACTCCCCAAAAGCATAGACCATTGTTCATAACAGAGCCAAAATAAGAGTAGTAAATTGTTTTCAAAGTTTTTAGAGGCAAGTATGGTTTAATACTTCTCATCATATAACATGCTGAAGTAAGTTTTGGGATTATATATTCCACATGTGAACTCCAGTTGAGTGTATCCATTATGTTTATACCAAGAAACTTTATATTTGACACAGTGGTTACTGGACGATTGTTACAAACAATATCTACGTCGGTTGTGAGTTTATTTTTGGTTTTAAACTGCATACTATGAGTTTTATTAATATTTATTGAAAGCAAATTTGTCCTAAACCACTTATATAAATGATTAAAAACATTATTCATATTAATATGGAGATTTTCTGAATTTGAACCTTTAATTAATACGCTTGTATCGTCGGCAAACAAAATGGATATAGCATTGTTAATTACGATTTTGGGCAGATCGTTGATATAAATGAGAAACAGCAACGGGCCTAAAACCGAGCCTTGAGGAACACCATCAGTTATTTTTCCCCAAGAAGAATGGGTAGTTTGATTAGAATCTTTTTCACAAACTTGAATTCTCTGATATCTATTGTTAAGATATGATTCAAACCATTTTTTAGCTTTACCATTTATACCATAGAATTGCAGTTTAGACAATAAAATATCATGATTCAAACAATCAAATGCCTTCTCAAGGTCAAAGAATATACAACCTATTGGAAGTTTACTATTTAAAGCTTGCAAGGATTCATTAATTAATTTGTAAATGGCTTTATTGGTTGAGGAATCCTCTCTAAACCCAAATTGTTCATCTGCTAAAATATTATATTTCTTAAGATGATTCAGAAGTTGATCGTACAAGACCTTTTCAATTACTTTTGAAAATGAGCTTAAAATAGATATAGGTCTGTAGTTGGAAATAATAGATTTATTTCCCTTCTTAAAAAGTGGCTTGACAACTGCATATTTCAAGCGATCCGGAAAGATTCCCAAAGATATCGATTTATTACAAATATGGGTTAGGGGCGAACTAATAAAAGGTGAACTAATTTTTAATAATTTGGTTGATATTTCATCGTATCCAAACGAATTTTTAGTCTTAAGAGATTTTATTACCTTTTCAACGTCTTTGGAGGATAAGAACTTTAGGTTAATGTTTGGGAAGGGAGTCTTAAAAGACTGCAATAAATAATGCAAGGGAGTAATGTCATCTAATTTCTGAAATTTAGGGTCATACATATACACAGTGCAAAATCCCAGAAGACTGCTTTCTTCATAGTCACTGCCGTGAAAGCCTCAAATCTTACATTATGATCAACATTATTGCTCGAGCGCTCGTGGTGTGCGGACGTGTTGTGCCTGTGCTCCTGCCACGCTAGTGCGACTATAGTAACGCTGTGAAGGAGGGCCGGCCGCTTGCTACCTATGGCAAGCAAGGACCTTTGTTTAGTGTGTGTAAAGCCGTTTTACGGCAAGCAAAAGTTTATACGTTGTGGTGAGTGCGATCAGCGTGTTCATTGCAGTTGCTTACAGGGTGATGTCACGGAAGCATGTGTGAGTGCATCCACCGGTAAATCCACGTATATTTGTGATAGATGCCAGAAACTCGTGTCTGATGCCGCAAAGAATCACTCTTCAATGAGCAATCTCCCTGAAGAATCTATCTCGCATGGTGCTCCTACA
>NW_019723507.1:0-462 GCF_002891405.2 Cryptotermes secundus | reverse complement strand
AGAAGGGAACGACTTCACAGATAATAAAGATTTTTCGTCATAACGATATGCCATTGGAGGGCAGCATATTGCCATAATACGTAATATTAAGTAGTCATTTGTATCACCGTGGCGGATTCGCAAACTCGTGAGGTGGGACCGGCATTTTCGACACAATCTAAGATATCACGTAGCAATACAACATCGGAATATAAGAGCACATATTGATATTATGGGTGGAAAAAGAGTCCACACCCTCAATTTTATAAATAACGTCATATTTCGAATTATATTCCACGTTACGACAGTCCTATATTACGTTCGGTGAAATAGCAGCTTCGCAAATGACGTCACACTTACGTGTACGCAATGAACTACTGCGAATCCGACTGTATCTCAGGGGGTCCCCTTGGGTACCATTTGCTTATGTTAGGTTGCGTTAGGTTAGGTTAGTTTAGATTAGGATAGGTTTTCGCAGTACAC
>NW_019723506.1:0-735 GCF_002891405.2 Cryptotermes secundus | reverse complement strand
ATCCTGTTAGTGGTCAGTGAATCTGTTCACCAATCCAAATCCATTCTCTAGTCACTAATACACGTGACAGTATTTTTGGGGATATTGAAAGAAGGGAACTGATTTACATTGTAACAGTGCCTTATTGGGTGAGTCTCAGGTAAGGGATGATTCNGAGTCGACCCCAGGGCCATAGTGCCGCTGGAAGGAATCCGATGACCTCATCGTGACTTGAACCCCCCAACCTCCCGGCTTGTAGCTGTAAAAGTTATTTCATAGTGAATTATTTTCTGCTCATAAGTTCAAATTTCTTCTTTCAACAGAAAAATAAAATGTAGTTTAATAGCCCTGAGCATGCAACAAGTTATGACATAGCAGTACTGCATCTCTTAACCTCTTACAGTATTTCTCAACTTATGGCCCATTTTTATATATGCGTTGAATATCAGTGATAAGTGAAAAATTGTTTTTCATTATTGCTAACAGTGACCTATTTTTGTTACCATGTCATCTCCTCATTCCATTGAAGATCAGCTTACCAAGCAATTCACATTTTCTTTTCTGCATGTATGGTTCTCCCCCATTAATTTGAACATTCTAGTTAAATTGAAGTCTAATGTAGTTTGTGTTGCCAAGTAACTCACTCCATGTAGCTGAGTTCTTTTTGAGAACCCAGGAGTTGCTCACCCACTTCAGAATTTTTCTGGAACTTGAAGGTTCATTATTGTGTTCATAAGAGTTTGCCACTGGACACTT
>NW_019723505.1:0-2509 GCF_002891405.2 Cryptotermes secundus | reverse complement strand
TAACCTACATTTCCCTTGCTGTCGGAAACTCTCAGAAGAAGAAGATGGCTTGGAGTTTAGATACTACACTGAAATTATTGAAGATTTGTCTTCAGTGTTCGACCGATGATTTAACTATTTTGAAAGCTTTCGACCTTATATTTCTTTATTCCGTAATCCAATACATTGTGATATAGAATCTCAGCCAGGTCATCTGCAATTAGAGCTTTGTGAACTTCAATGTGACCCATCCTTAAACACATCTCAGGTTACTGGAATTGAGTTTTGGAAACCGCTTTCACTAGAACGTTACCCACTGTTACGAAATTGGGTTCTCAAACTTTGCTCTGTTTTTGCAAGTACTTACATTTTCGAAACAGCGTTTTCATCACTGAATCATGTAAAGTCTAAGAACAGGAACAGACTTTGAGATGTCGTGTTATCACATATTCTTCGAGTGGTAACCTCACAATTAGAAGTGTATTTTATATCATTGGTTTCCAGTTTTATGAAACCACAGTGCTCTCATTAAAACAGTGTGTATATGAGGATTTAACTATAATCATTAGACCATAATAACTATGATTGAATGTTTTTTTGTGCTCATCCCTGCTGAAAGTGGAATTGGTGCTGTTTTATGGTAAGTAATTGCAAATTTCGAGGCATTTTATTTTTCTTTCTTAAATTATAATTGCATTTTTCCCCGGCATATATAAAACTAAACATAAGGCATTATCTGGCCAGTGTTTCTTTTAGAAAAAAATGCTCTTGGGGTAGAAGTGATAGAAGGCAATAAAATCGATTGACGAAATTTTCAATATCGGCTTAAAAATAAAAAATATCAAACAATTTATAAAAGATTTCACTCCAAATTAATTAATTACTTCTAATTTCTGTTAATTTCTAGATTATTTAATGACCTTTAATAAAATAATCAGTCATTCTAAGTTAATAAAATATATTTAAAAAATCATGAACCAACTGAACATATTTTGTGCATTTCTTCCCGAAAAATCTTTGATAATATCGCGTTAATATAAGGATTTACAGACAATAAGTGAATGTTTTCATCTTATTAATTTGTTTTCTGTCCAAATTATTAATGATTTCTACATTATATTAAGGAAATTTAAGTCACTTTTGATTGATGTTCAGTATAATTTTAACGAATATAAACCAGGTTTTGAACGATTTCAACTTAATTTACTAAATGGGGACCAAGTATTGTTCCAGATATCAACTTAATAGAACAGAAATTCAACAAATTGTCCCAGACTCCACTTTAATTTATTGAAATCTATCAAATTTTTGACGATATTTAATTATTAATTAATTTTAATCAAATTTTCAAGGATTTCATTTTAATTTATAGCATTCTAAATTAATTTAGTCTTTTTTCACCTAATTAATTAAATTTTAACCGAAAATTCATTCTCGATTTCATCTTAATATAAATAATAACAATTAATTTGTAAAAGATTTCACACTAATTGTCTCGTTTCTAGTAGACATTTTTACGATTAATGTAATATATCAGAAATTTGAAGGAAATTTTGAACGATTTGAAGTTCATTTAAAGAATTTTAATTGATTTTCGAACGAATTCAACGAAATGTATATGAATTTAACCTAAAATTCTTTGAATATTTCGAGTTAAAATATAGAATTTCAACCAATTTATAAAAGATTTCACAATAATTTAAGGATTTTCTTTTAATTTCTGATAATTTATAGATTATATATTGAATTTTAACAAAATGTTCAGTAATTCTATGTTAATTAAAACTATTTAACCAAATTATGAAGGATCTCAACCTATTTTATGAACTTCTTTCCGAAAACCTTTCACGATTTCACGTTAATATTAAGGATTTACAGAGAAAATGTGAAAGATTTCATCTTTTTAAATAGTTTTCTGTCCAAATTATTGATGATTTCTACATTATATTAAGGAAATTTTAGTCAAATTTGGATGTTAAGTTATATTTAACGAATATAAACCAGGGTTTGAAAGATTTCAAATTATTTTACGAAATTTTGACCAAGTATTATTCCAGATATCAAGTTATATAATAAGAATTTCAAAATATTGTTCAACATTCCACTTTAATTCATCGAAATCTATCCAATTTTTTGACGATATCTACTTATTAATTAATTTTAATCAAATTTTGAAGGATTTCAATGTAATTTATGGAATTCTAAACTAATTTTGACTTTCTTCAACCTAATTAATTAAATTTTAACCGAAAATTCATTCTCCATTTCAACTTAATATAAATAATAACAATTATTTTTAAAGGATTTCACACCAGTTTTCGCCCGGCTATCAGACTTTTTACGATTTACATAATTTACTTTAAAATATCATTAATTTAAAGAAACTTTGAACGATTCGAAGTTAATTTAAGGAATTTCAATTGAATTTTGAACGAATTAGACGAAATGTATATAATTTTAACCATAAATTATTTGATTTTTCAAGTTAAAAATAAAGAATATCAAACAATTTATAAAAGATTTCACTCCA
>NW_019723504.1:0-541 GCF_002891405.2 Cryptotermes secundus | reverse complement strand
TGTGTAGGTAAATGTGACCCATTTTTGTTCTTTTTCGGCTTTATTATCTGAGTTACTTATCTTTTGTTTAAGTTTGTTATATAGTTGTGTGATGCCTTCCTACCTATAGCCGTTATTTAGTGCTATATTAATAACAGTATTTAACTCTTTGTTTTCCTCGACGGGTAGTGTNTGTGAGAAGTCTCTGTATCCAATTTTTGTATGCTGCTAATTTTTGTTCTTTAGGGTGTCATGATTTATTATTTATTGTTATGTCTGTCGTTGTGGGTTTTCTGTATATTTCCATTTCTATTTGTCCGTGTTTGTTAAATAGATTTAAGTCTAAGCAGGCTATTTGGTTGGCTACTTCCGCATTTATTGTGAACTGCAAGTTCTTATGCTGTCCATTGAAGTGTTCGAGAAGGCTTTTTATTTTTGTTATTTTGTTATTTTATTTTTGTTTGATTATATATTATGAAGATGTCATCTACGTATCTGTTATAGTATGTAATTTCTCCATCTTCCAGCAGATGTTTTTTTCTGTTTTGTTCTAGGTCTTGTA
>NW_019723503.1:0-537 GCF_002891405.2 Cryptotermes secundus | reverse complement strand
TTTGCCTTGCTAGCTTTGCGTTGCTAGCTTGCTAGCATTGCGTTGGTAACTACCTAGCTTTGAGTTGCTAGCTTTCTAGCTTTTCTTTGCTAGCTTGCTAGATTTGTTTTGCTAGCATGCTAGCTTTGCGTTGCTATCTTCCTAGTTTTCCTTTGCTAGCATGCTAGCTGTGCGTTGCTAGCTTCCCAAATTTGCGTAGCTTCCATGACAGCCGTGCGATTCTAGCTTGGCCGAACTGCGTTTCTAGCTTACCAGATTCGCGTTGCTTGCTTGTCAGCTTTACGTTGCTTGTTTGCTAGCTTAGCGTTGGTAGCTTGCTAGCTTTGCTTTGCTAGCTTGCTAGTTTAGTGTTGCTAGCTTGCTAGCTTTGCGTTGCTAGCTTGGTAGTTTACGCTTCTAAATCGCTTGCTTTGCTTTAAGAGCTATGAATTTTTTCTTGCTATCTTGCTAGATTTGCTTAGCAATCTTGCTAGCTTTGCATTGCTACCTTGGTAGTTTTGCGTTGATAGCTTGCTATATTTGCGTATATCCTTTGCT
>NW_019723502.1:0-2623 GCF_002891405.2 Cryptotermes secundus | reverse complement strand
TCTAGCAAGCTACGAAGCTAGAAACGCAAAGCTAGCAAGCTGGCATCGCATAGTTAGCAGGCTAGCAATGCAAAGCTAGGAAGATAGCAACGGACAACTAGCAATCTAGCAACGCAAAAGTAGCAAGCTAGCAACGCAAAGCTAGCAAGAAAGAACCGCAAAGAAGGCAAGCAAGCAAGCAAGGCAAAGCAAGCAAGCAACGGAAAAAGCAATCGAAGAAAAGCAAGCAAACAAGTAAAGTATCGCAAAGCAAGCAAGCAAATAACTCAAAGCAAGCAAACAAAACAAACAACCAAGGAAGTAAGAAACACAAAGCAATCAAGGAACGCAAAGCAAGCAAGCAGGCAAGCAGGCAAGAAAGCAAACAAAGCAGGCTAGCAACTCAAAACAAGCTAGGAACGCAAAGCAAGCTAGCAAAGCAAAACTAGGTAGCTAGCAAAGCAAAGCTAGCAAACTACCGACGCAAAGCTAGCAAGCAAGCAAAGCAAATCTAGCAATGTAGCAACGGAAAGCTAGCTAGCTAGCAACGACAAACTAGCAAGCTAGCAACGCATATCAATCAAGCTAGCAAGCTAGCAACGCAAAACTGGTAAGCTAGAAAAGCAAAGCTGGCAAGCTAGCAACGCAAAGCTGGCAATCTAGAAACTCAATGCAGGCAAGCTAGCAACGCAAGGCTGGCAAGCGTGCAACGCAAAGCTAACAAGCTAGCAACGCATATCCAGCAAGCTAGCAATTGAAAGCTGGAAAGTTAGCAACGCAAGCTAACAAGCTAGCAACGCAAAGCTAATAAGCTAGCAACGCAAATCTAGCAAGCTAGCAATCTAGCAACTAAAGCTAGCAATCCTAGCAACTCAAAACTAGCAAGCTGTCAAAGCAAAGCTAGCAAACTAGCAACGCAAATCTAGGAAGATAGCAATGCAAAGCTAGGCAGTTAGCAACGCAAAGCTAGCAAGCTAGCAACGCTAATCTAGCAAGCTAACAACGCAAAGCTAGTAGAATAGAAACACAAACCTAGCACGCTTGCAACTCAAATCTAGCAATCTAGCAAACTAGCAACGCAAATCTTGCAAGCGAGCAACGAAATCTAGAAAGCAAGAAACGCAAAACCAGCAAGAAAGCAAGCAACGCAAAGCTAGCAATCTAGCAACACAAATTTAGCAAGCTAGCAGTCTAGCAACGCAAATTTAGCAAGCTAGCAACGAAAGCTAGCAAGCTATAAACGCAAAAAAAGCAAGCAACGCAAAGCTAGCAAGCTTGCAACGCCAGCTAGCTTGTTAGCTTTGCGTTGCTTGCTTCCTTGCTTTGCGTAGATAACATGCTAATTATGCGTTGCTAGCTTGGATGTTTGCGTTGCTAGCTTGGTAGCTTTGCGTTGCTAGCTTGCTAGCTTTGCGTTCTAGCTTGCTTGCTTTGCGTTGCTAGCTTTTAACTGTGCGTTGCTAGCTTGCTAAATTGCGTTGCTATCTTGCTAGCTTTCCGTTGCTAGCTTGCGTGTTTTCCGTTGCTAGAATGCTAGGTATGCTTTGCTAGCTGGCCAGGTTTGCGTTGCTACCTTGCCAGTTTTGCGTTGTTAGCTTGCCAGGTTTGCATTGCTAGCTTGATAGCTTTGCGTTGCTAACTTGCTAGTTTGCCTTCTTAGCTTGATAGATTATCGTGGCTAGCTTGCTAGCTTTGCGATGCTACCTTGCTAGGTTCGCGTTGCTATCTTGCTAGCTTTCCGTTTTTAGCTTGGTAGCTTTGCGTTGCTAGCTAGCTAAATTTCCGTTGCTAGCTTGGTAGATTTGCGTTGCTAGGTTGACTGCTTTGCGATGCTAGCTTGCTAGTTTTGCGTTGCAAGCTTTGTAGCTTTGCGTTGCTAGCTTGTTAGATTTGCTTTAGTAATTTGCTAGCTTTGCGCAGATAGCTTGCTAGATTTCCGTTGCTAGCTTGCTAGATATACCTTGCCAGCTTGCCAGCTATGCGTTGCTACCTCGCCAGGTTTGCGTTCCTAGCTGGCTAGCTTTGCGTTCTGGCTTGCTTGCTTTGCGTTGCTAGCTTGCTCCTATGCTTTGCTAGCTTCCTTGTTATTCGTTGCTACCTTGCTAGCTTTCCGTTGCTATCTTGCCAGATTTCGGTGCTAGCTTGCAGCTTTGCGTTGCTAGCTTTCTAGCTTTGCTTGCTAGCTTGCAAGCTTTTCGTTGCTTGCTTGCTTTGCTTTTCTGGCTTGCTAGCTTTGCGTTTCTGGCTTGCTAGCTTTGCATCGCTAGCTTGGTAGCTTTTCGTTGCTAGCTTTATTGCTTTGCGTTGCTAGCTAGCTAGTTTTGCGTTGCTAACTTGGTAGCTTTGTGTTGGTAGATTGGTAGCTTTGCGTTTTTGCTTGCTAGCTTTGCGTTGCTAGCTTCCTAGCCTTGGGTTGCTAGCTTGCTATCTTTCTGTTGCTAGCCTGCTAGATACGCCATGCCAGCTTGATAGCTTTGCGATGCTACCTCGCCACCCTTGCGTTGCAAATTTGCCAGCTTTGCGTTTCTAGCTGCTAGCTTTGCGTTGCTTGCTTGCCAGTTTTTGTTGCTAGCTTGCCAGCTTAGATTTTCTAAATTGGTAGATTTGCGTGGTTTGCTTTTAGCTTTGCGTAGCTACCTTGCTA
>NW_019723501.1:271-476 GCF_002891405.2 Cryptotermes secundus | reverse complement strand
TTTACCGAGATTAGTGACCCCCGAAAGCCATATACCGCCAGTGAGGGAACCAGAGCCACTTACAGCTGTTCGAAGCAGTTTTGAAGGATCTAACAGTAACAATAGTGTGGAAGGAACAAACGTTTGTGAAGGGAATGGGAAAGGTCCCAGCGGGTTTGAAATTGCCTCGCTAGTGAAAGTAGTAAACGAAGCAGTTATGTCAGGG
>NW_019723501.1:0-236 GCF_002891405.2 Cryptotermes secundus | reverse complement strand
GACAGGAGTAAAGATGATGAGTTTATTTACGAAGATGAAGTTCGAGTTATTAGCCGAATAAATGGCAGGTTTTATAATGCAGAAGAAGATGATGATTTTAAGAAGCTGAGGCATAGTGATTGTAACAGGTTAGATGGGATCCCAATAGATGAAGTTCATATCCACAAAGCTAATGGTGACACTCCAGACTCTAGAACTATTTCTCCTACTGATATGGCTACTTTGATTTATAAGAA
>NW_019723500.1:0-503 GCF_002891405.2 Cryptotermes secundus | reverse complement strand
TTACGTTTGGCCTGGAATTTCAACTTCTTCCGTGAAGGATCTCCTGCGCCTAGAAACATTTTTGCTAACATGTCACTGACTTTCTATCGGAGATTGTAAGGATTAAATACGTACTATTACAAACAACCTCTACTCTTGTTTAAAACCTCAAGTGTTGCCAACATTCATGAAATGCAACATAACGAAAGAAACTATAACAATGTCATTTTCCAAGGATTACAGAAAACTTATGATAATATTTAACCCACGAAATATAATTCGCAAGGGACTTAAATAAAAAAAAAAGGAGAATTATTCACTCCGGATAAACAATAAACGGAGGAACAAAATTTGGGTGAAAAAACGGAATAATCCTGGGAAAACCGGGTATCTGGGAACCCTAGTCCTAGAAGATATGTTCCTCCGTTTTCAGCCCATCACCACATTCGCATTCGGCCGTGGAGATAATGTTAAATTTCTTTAGGCTTGCTTTAAGAGTGGTGTGTTCTGCTCTCATACGGTTT
>NW_019723499.1:0-1655 GCF_002891405.2 Cryptotermes secundus | reverse complement strand
TTATTACATACATCACAGAAAAATGGCTTCTCCCCACTATGTATGGACATGTGCCTCTTCAGTTCACACTTTGAATTGAATAACTTTTTACACATATCACAGCAAAATGCCTTCTCCTCACTATGTATGCGTTGATGTGACTTCAGATTAATCTCCTGCCTGAATGACTTGTTACATACATCACAGCAAAATGGCTTTTCACCACTATGTATGCGCTGATGGTTCTTCAGACTACTCTGCTGACTGAATGACTTATTACATACATCACAGAAAAATGGCTTTTCACCACTATGTATGCGCTGATGTGTCTTCAGATNGACTACTCTGCTGACTGAATGACTTATTACACACGATGCAACAAAATGGCTGCACCCCACTATGTATGTGCTGATGTGCTATCAGAATTTTCTCTTGACTGAATGAATCACGACACTCATCAGAAGAATATTGGTGCTCCTCACCATGAATGGGTTGAAGTTCATCCAAATTACCCTGGAAAATGAGAGTAAATAACATGATAAATCCTAATAGCAAGAAAAATAAGCTTGAAGCCTCAATACAGTGAGATGTTAAATTTGTTATGCGTGAGAGTGGTGACGGAGGGGGGAGGGAGGGACCAAGACTCCTAGAATGAAATAACAATAAAACCTGAGCTAAAAAATGATACTAAGAAAGGCTGCATATGGGCCGGCGAAACCCCTTTACATGTGACAATAAAAGGCCTCAAGAAGAATAACAGCACAGTGTCAGTTCAATAGACATGTCCACCATGAGTCACCTCCTAGGTTGCCACACAAGATTCCTTGACAATGTAAACATTCGGCTTTTGCCAGAAAATGGCCACTACTTCTGGACGTGTGAAATGGTATTGGGCACACCACACTGTAGAAGCAGGAGTGTGAACCACTTGCAACAGCTACATATGTACATAAAATCTATACAGAAGTATGCAGTCACTTCAGAGTTTATGATACCTCACACTCTTGACGTGCACGTGTGCCACTTCTCGAAGCAGTAAACGACACACAGCGCAACATCACATTTTGAACAATAGGAAATGGGGCTCCTACATTTCTCATTTAGTGACACACATGACGTCTTTGTTTCCCTTTGGTTGGCCAGTGCTGTGAATGTTTCACCTCCAGTCGACTAGTTGGGCCCCAGATGAACTTGGCCTCCCCTGAAAAACGCCACTGACCATGATATTCATTTGTGCGATTAAACAATCATCTTGGGGGAGGAGGGTTTCCAGCAAAATTGAATAAATTATGTTGACTGACAAAGCGACACTATCACCTGTTAGTAATACTCGCACAATAGTGATGCAAAGTAATTGTAATATTAGTCAAAAAGAGTGCCAGACCGACACTGATACCAGAAGTCACAGCGATGAAGATGCCTTTTACTCACAAATACCGGCTCAATGGGTTTATAGCCCTTCCGACACACAACATAAAATATTGTGACGTATTTTCGCTATGCAGGACATCCCCCCTCACCCCCCAGCTCTGACAGAACAGCATCAGAGCAACAGCAGCTGCTACGGTAACAGGCCAGTAAACATTCCACCCTCCCCCCCGCGGTGACATAACAGCACTTCCCACTGTGAGATAACAGGGGACACCGCAGTTAACAATATATAATGAAGGGACATA
>NW_019723498.1:1038-1302 GCF_002891405.2 Cryptotermes secundus | reverse complement strand
TGCTAGCTTGCTAACTTTGCGTTCCTAGCTTGCTAGCTTTGCGTTTCAAGCTTGCTAGGTTTGCTTGGCTAGCTTCCTGGCTTTGCGTTGTTAGCTTGCTATCTTTGCGTTACTAGTGTGCTATCTTGCTAGATTTGCGTTGCAAGCTTGCTAGTTTTGCGTAGCTATCTTTCTAGATTTGCTTTGCTAGCTTCCTAGCTTTGCGTTGCAAGCTTGTTCTCTTGCTATCTTTGCATTGCTAGATTGCTAGATTTTTCGTTTTTA
>NW_019723498.1:0-832 GCF_002891405.2 Cryptotermes secundus | reverse complement strand
CTAGCTTGCTAGCTATGCGTTTCTAGCTTTCTAGTATTGAGTTGCTAGCTTCCTAGCTTTGCTTTCCTATTGTGCTAGCATGTTAGATGTGCGTTGCTATCTTGCTAGCTTTGCGTTGCTATCTTACTATATTTGCGTTGTTAGCTTCCTAGCTTTCGTTGCTAGCTTGCTAGCTTAGCGTTTCTAGCTTGCTAGCTTTGGTTGCTAGCTTGCTTTACGTTGCTAGCCTTCTTTGCTTTACCTGCTTGACAGCTTATCTCCTTCCTTGCTTTTCGTTCTTTGCTTGCTTTGCTTACTTTGTGTTTCTTGCCTGCTTGCTTGCTTTGCGTTCCTTGCTTGCGTTGCGTTGCTTGCTTGTTTGTTTTCTTTGCTTCGTTTGCTTTATTGCTTGCTTGCTTTGCTTAGCTTGCTAGCTTGCTTTGCGGTTTTTCTTGCTTGTTTGCTTTGTGTTGATTGCTTGCATTGTGTAGCTTGCTTGTTTGCTTGATTGCGTTGCTTGCTTTCTTGCTTGCTTCCTTGCGTTGCTTTGCTTGCTTGCTTTCTTATTTTGCTTAAATTGCTTGCTTTCCTTTTCTTGCTAATTTACTTGCTTTCGTTGTTTCCTTATTTGCTTTACGTTGCTTCTTTCTTTGATTGCTTTGCGTTGCTTGCTTGCTTTGCTTTGCTAGCTTGCTAACTTTGCTTTGTTGGCTTGCTTGCTTGCTTGTTATGCTTTGCTTTCTTACTGGCTTGCTTTGCTTTTCTTGCTTGTTAGCTTTGCGTTGCTAACTTGCTATCTTTGCTTTGTTAGATTTGCTTTGCTAGCTTGCTAGCTTTGAGTTGCAAGCATGCT
>NW_019723497.1:0-384 GCF_002891405.2 Cryptotermes secundus | reverse complement strand
AAAAAAAAATACTAACGAATTTTTCAATTCAAACGCAGATCAATCGACACGGCTCACTCCCACCGCCAATTGCACTGAAAAATAAGCAGAACAGTTAAGAAAACGAAATGAAAAACAATGAAAAATAAACTATACTCACGAAATGAACGACGTATAACACGTTACAGTATATTAATATTGAGTACAATTAATATTTTAACAACCAACCAACCTGTCACAGGTGTGACATGTCACACATGATTTTAACATCATAAAGTCTTAAAATACATTTTTAGTGAGTGACATATTCTTGATGTCTTTTAAATCGTTGCATTATTTACGTGCACTTTGATAATAAGCATATGTCGCGTGTTACCTATGTAACGTTGTTGTGGCCACGTGTCT
>NW_019723496.1:337-744 GCF_002891405.2 Cryptotermes secundus | reverse complement strand
TCAGTCTGACTTCCGTCTTCGATCAAGCAACATCAGCCAGCAGGCTTTGTCGCCAGCGCTAGGTCTTCGGAGGCATTGGCAGGCTGCGCCAGGCACGACTGCCTCGGCCCTCCGGCTCTCTCACACCCGACTCACTGGGGCACCGCGCCTGGACTCGCCGGTGGTCGTGTTACTGTCCGAACCACGCATCTGGCATAGCCACTGCCTCATGACTCCTACAGCCGCGCTCAGCAACTAGCCTTTCACCAGCAGCCGCCGCACTGCGGTCAAGCAACCTCCAACTCACCTGCCGCACGGCAAGCAAGCAACCTCCAGCCATGGCCGCACTGCGGCCAGTCCATTCACCGTAACTAGCCTCTCTCCTTACAGGCGAGCGCCGCTCTACCTCACTGGTCAAGCATCTCAGC
>NW_019723496.1:0-226 GCF_002891405.2 Cryptotermes secundus | reverse complement strand
GGATATATGAATATTATGCTTACTACCACAAATGGAATTAGAAACATAGAATTCTTTCAAGCCTAAAATTTTTCAGGTTATCATGAACTGTTATCTAAATATATTTTTTTATGATATGTTCTGCAACTTTCTGTTTATCCCAGAGATTGTCTGTTGAATGTGAAGAAGTTCTAAGAGTACTGTGATGGTGTCATAATTTTTGTATTGCTTCTTGCAGTATAAACAT
>NW_019723495.1:405-526 GCF_002891405.2 Cryptotermes secundus | reverse complement strand
CACACAACCTAACTCATGTGAGAAAATCCCAATACGCAGGCGCCCAACACTATAGTTGCTTCTAAAGTAAAAAAAAATAAAGTAAAGCTATCCCTGTGACATGCCGTGAAGGCCCATAAGG
>NW_019723495.1:0-397 GCF_002891405.2 Cryptotermes secundus | reverse complement strand
GAGGGTCCCACATTATCTAGATTCTAGACAATTGGCTCATAGATGACGGTAAGTTTGTCAGCCTTACACTCCGGCCACGCTTTACTCCCTAGGAAAATTATTTAATTAATTCCTGGTACTCATTTCTGTTAGAGGATGAATTGACCCCAGGGCCAAAGTGCGGCCAGAAGGATTAGGTCAATTAAAAAATTCCAATGACCTCATCGGGACTTGAACCCACAACCTTTCGGCTTGTAGCATAGTGCCTCAACCTACTACCAGAAAATCACGTCAACATGTAGCGGTCACAAGGTTTTAAAGAGCTATCACAAAATATTTCATTTCCATTTTAGTACAATGTTAATTTCTATATTTTAATCTTTAGTCGATAATTTTTAAATTTTATTGTCTAAGTATT
>NW_019723494.1:0-399 GCF_002891405.2 Cryptotermes secundus | reverse complement strand
TTAACCATTTTAACGAAATTTTGAGGGATTTACGTTAAATTTGAACAATTTTAACCTATTTTTAAACTATTTCAACTTAATTTATGTACAATTAATATTTTGCTGGACATTATCCACCATCTTGTCTATTCTAAAAAACAGTCTTAATTTCTATTAAAAAACACAACGTTTCGGGAACTGGATTCTGTCCCCGTCTTCAGGTAAAACCTACTCAGTTATGTAATTATGTAATTTATGTAATTTTAAGCAAAAATTCTTTGACGATTTCATGTTAATAAATGGAATTTTAAACAATTTTTGAGTGACTTCAAGTAAATTAAGGAAAATGAACCTTTTTTGAACTATTACATCTTTATTTATGGAAATTTAACGAACAACTCTTTGACGAATTCAAGTTAA
>NW_019723493.1:0-373 GCF_002891405.2 Cryptotermes secundus | reverse complement strand
GAACCGAATTTATTAATTTTTCCGAAA
The DNA here is from genome assembly GCF_002891405.2 of Cryptotermes secundus. NCBI lineage: Eukaryota > Metazoa > Arthropoda > Insecta > Blattodea > Kalotermitidae > Cryptotermes > Cryptotermes secundus. Next base: position 346 of record NW_019723493.1, on the reverse strand, counting down.
ATTTGTTGAAGATTTCACATAGATATAAGGTTTTACACAGATTGTGTGAAAGATTTCTTTTCTTTAATTAGAATAATGTCCAAATTATTGACGATTTCTAGTTTATATTAGGGAATTTGAAGTAAATTTTGATAAATATTATGTAAAATTTAACTAATATAAACCAGGTTTTGAATGATTTCAACAAAATTTATGAAATTTTGACCAAATATTAGTTAATATTTCAAGTAAATAGAGAGAATTTCAACAAATTTTTAGTGATTCCATATTAATTAGTGGAGTTTTATACAATATTTTGACGACATTTATTAAATTAATTTTTAATCAAATTTTAGTTATTTCGTGA
>NW_019723492.1:544-716 GCF_002891405.2 Cryptotermes secundus | reverse complement strand
AAAACGGTAACGCTTCCAACCTACCTACTGGCAAGATGGCTGCCTCTAATTAGCTTCAAACGTCTCCGACAGTGCGCGGTCGTCTAGAATTTCAACCTCGATTCCTCGACTGCCCACAGGCTCTACACCTACACCGCCTCTAGTGGCTAAAACTGCTCGTTAATTCTATATT
>NW_019723492.1:0-416 GCF_002891405.2 Cryptotermes secundus | reverse complement strand
TTGTGTCCAGAACAAAAATTACTGCAGTCCATATACAAACGGCACCTTTAATAAGAGCATATTAAAATCGGGGAATTAAGCCAACAGTTGACTGAGATACTTGGGTCATCCAGGATGTTAAAGTCACCCTATTGGAAGGGGAACGATGTTGAGCGGCTACTATGCTGTTATAAAAATATCGCGCTGTTGCCAATTCCCGGGAAACATTTAATCGTTTCGCTTCTCTGTTCCAAGGTCAGAACTACGCCACGGCCGCGCTATACTCCCCAGGAAAATTATTTAATTAATTCCTTCTACTAATTTCTGTTAGAGGCTGAGCCAGCCTCCTATCAGATAGCTGCCGGGGGATATTTCTTCCGGGGTAAAGGGGTCGGCGTGTGAAACTGATCACACACCTCTGTCTAGTATCCAGTTAA
>NW_019723491.1:0-509 GCF_002891405.2 Cryptotermes secundus | reverse complement strand
TGTTGGTCTATGCCGATGATGTGAATCTATTGGGTGATAATATAGGTACCATAAAGAAAAATACACAAATTTCAATTGACGCTAGTAAGGAGATTGGTCTAGATTCTATACCAATCTCCTTACTAGCGTCAATTAAAGTTACAGTGGTCGGCGAACCGGGGTAAATTACCCCAAGTGGGGTAAAAATGAAATTCTTGGGGGTAATGAGGACTCAATAGACATAAATGAAATTATATAAAAAAACGCGTTCCTTGTTACGACAGAAATTTTTCTTCCGGCATATAACCATCCGTAACAACGGCTGCTACGGAAATTGTTTAGGAGTCCATCATGGCAGCGTGACGTCATCACTAAGCACTTCTATAGATAAACGCACCCAGCATGTTGTGGACGATAGCGGTAGTTGTGGCTCGGCAGACAGCAGAAGCGCACGTCTTGTATACGTCATATTTGCCTAGTCACCTATTGTTTTATCTCATGCTCAAAAACTTCGATGATCAAGGTAAGAT
>NW_019723490.1:0-862 GCF_002891405.2 Cryptotermes secundus | reverse complement strand
TACTTTTGTTTTGCAACAGTAAACATTTAAAAATGCATACAATATAAACAACTAACAAATGGATGAATCAGTTCTAAAAGCCAGTAATAGTGGCACCAAAAATATAATTCCTAGAAGANTAATTCCTAGAAGAACATTAAAAGACACCATGTACCATCTGAAGTTGACCACTCCATTATCGAGAACTTACTATAGTGACATTACCAGAATACAGAACTTTTTAGCAGAATTTATAGGCTTTCAGAAATAGGTGTGCCATCTGAAAGCAAAATTTTGAAAATAAGTGAGAACAGATCATCACTGCGAAATGGAGATAATCATGTTAGAAAAGTATTACTTCTAAACCAAATAATAAGACAAGTCCCAATAAAAGTAATACCTTTCTGAGTGCCTTTACACCATCCACACATACCCTCTGCCATCTGATGAGAGAAGCATTAACCTAGTATGGCTGCATTTCCCAGTGGCATGCTAAAAACAGTATCTAGCAACTTCCTAATGACATGATGGTCCATACCGCTGATGTGGATGCACCGGCATTCAAGTATCTGATGGACTTCACACTTTACTCCTATGGACGAAATAAATATCAACTGCAAGACTCTGTACATCAATGTGTTATTGCAGCTACATTACAAATCAGACTCGACAATTTCTCAAATAAGTTCTAGCACTGGAATAATGCCTTCATTCCGAAATATATAACAATAAATCATACCCTTATGAAATATTACAGTCTCCCAAAATGTAATGCCACATATTTCGATAGCTACTAACATTCTACAGTAACCTGCTGTCTCTCCATCTTCCACCTGACGCCCTGATGGTGGAGGCAGATTACTCCAAAACCCTGCAATCTACC
>NW_019723489.1:0-539 GCF_002891405.2 Cryptotermes secundus | reverse complement strand
GATAGCAATGACACATGTTTCATGAGCAGGGAGGTGCAACCTAACTGCACATACTTCTAAGTCCTTTTCTTTACAGTATTTTTCCATATTTATATTAGTAGAATAGATAGTTTCATGTACAAAAATACGTGCACCCCCATTCTGAAAGGTGCTCCTACAAAAACTAGCCCCAAGTTTGAAACCTGTCATCAAAGATCACAGAGATGGTGCTCGGTTTAGCAAACAATATGAGAGGAATCTAGAAAAGAAGAGTAGATAATTTGTCGAGCTTACTTATATTAAGTCCTCTAATGTTTTGATGGTAGATAACTAGATCTTCATTACCTGTTTTTAGGGGCAGTGGTTGCTTTATATGTTTCCGCTTCTCCTTGAAACTAGGTTCACTATGATTTAAAATGTACACATTTAAGTGTTCCATAAAAAATCATTTCTAGATGTTGGTATTTTTCTGTAGTGTTTAGAAATTTGTCGAGTTGGCAGTTGGGCTGGTAAAGAAAGGTTTGGTTTTTAGGAGAACATCCATTTGTATTTCCTTGTCA
>NW_019723488.1:0-454 GCF_002891405.2 Cryptotermes secundus | reverse complement strand
CATTACAACTCTGCGGTAGCCAATTTACAACTCGACTCGGCGGCTGTTCCGTTACAACTCGGAAATGTCTTCGGCGATGGCCACGGTATAACTCTGCCGTAACCACATAACAACTAACTCGTAGCTGCTGTGCAGTTCCCTTATATAGCCGCAGTGGTGCCTGTTGCCACGTCACAGTAGGAAGCGGTGACGCATCACCGTGTTTGCGTATATCCTAGCAACGCTGTCCGGAGTTGTTGACTGCTGCCTAGCAACCGCGATATCCCTTGGTGACGTCACCGCGGAGGGGAGTGGCGGGGCGGGAACTCGCCTATTACCGTAGTAACGCGAGCGCTATGTTACCACCACGTACCGCTGGCGAGGTAGGGGTGATCCATAGCTCAACATGTCACAATATAAATAGTTTGTGTGAAAATATTTTGCTTTCATAAACCAATTCCCATTTCTTTTGCAT
>NW_019723487.1:0-1052 GCF_002891405.2 Cryptotermes secundus | reverse complement strand
TAACTATAATAAAATTTATATATATAAAGATTTGTTAATATCCATCATCTTACACGTCTTAATCCAAACTCGCGTACTACATCATTCTTCCTATATTTTGTGTATATGGTGTCTTGTGATGTGTCCTTATTTTTTGGCTGTGAACATTGTAGATAATTTTATAAATGACACAAGATGGCGAGCATTGCAATAGCTTGACATAAATAACACACCTGAGGATGGCACAGTGATGCCGAAACATGTAGTGAAGTGACATGTGAGACTGAGTGCACTACAAGACGGCCAATACATACATATCATGGACGAGAATCAGTGCAACAGGACACTAAAATACAACATTAACACAATTTTTATGGCAAACTACAGTGAATAGGGTAAAGAACAACATATACTACAAACATTTCTGGTAAAATGTAAGGGCAGCACCCATCTGTATACTTAAAACATTCAACCATAACTAAATAAATTTCCATAAAATGCAGTATTTGCAGTTGTTACCACACTGAAATGAGTAAGCTGGATTTGAGGTTCTCACGGTTGTTATTAAGAGAAGTACTGGCTTCTGGGATTTGACACCATGTAAGCAGACAGAAGTCTATCAACAAGTTATTGTATTCTTCACAATCATCTGGAATGTGACACTATGCAGTTCGGAACATTGGGACTTATCAAACAAACTACACAGTGTCTCATCCCAGAAGCCAGCAATATTCAAAGCTCTGAAAAGTTTTATTCTGACCATGACATGGATATTTCATTAATTATTTTCTTTGATTTATTTGAATATTGTGCTCCAGTTTGTGGTGTTCATAAACATATGTCAGTTACATTTCTGTGTTGGAAAATACATTGCCATGCAGGGGAGTGAAGAAAAAAATTTAAGCCATACTTTAAAACATTGTTTCCAGGCCTACATGTATTCTGTTTGTTAAATGCTTACAAATCCACAAGCAGTGATTCGTACATATATTTCACCTTTAGTGTCCAAAGTGCACCGATCGTTACATTAATGAGTAGGGCCCGGATTTCTATGACATGTCATATTTTTTTCC
>NW_019723486.1:0-735 GCF_002891405.2 Cryptotermes secundus | reverse complement strand
AACAACACATTTGATTATCAGCTCAGGAAGGGCCAGGTGGTTCGAAAATGCAAAGAGGGTTCCTGGAACCCAATTCAGCGTCCTCACTGTGACATGTTGACCGTGACAAGCCAGCTGAGGCTAACATTTCTGAGTCGAAGCTATCGATCGTATTTCTCCACTTGCGTACAATGTTCCTTTTTTTCGCCTTTCTCTATCGGAGTTGATATTTGCTTTCCAAAAATCTGAACATGGCTACGTTTCAGGTGTGATTACAACGAAGAGTGCAGAAATGTCATGTTTGTCTGTCAGTCCGTATGTATGAACTCTAGAATTGCTGAACCGACTTTCTTTAATTTTCATTTCGTGCATCCTGTTGTGTTAACAATATACAACTCTTGTTTACTTTCCATACAGTATGGACAATTCTTCGTAAGATGAGGCACGGACTACACAATTAATTAATTTGCAACATCATGGGCTTCCTATACATTTTTATATAAATGAAATATCGAACTTCCAATTGGTCCTTAGAAACGTATGAAAAGTAAAAAATCAACGACCGATTCGATGTTGCATAACATTAATTAAGTTTTATCTTGTTTTATACAAAAACTTAACAATAACAATAACAATAAATTTTTTTTTATATAATCAGACTTATTGTATTTTTACACAAAGTATTTTAACATTGTGTCCAATAGTACAATAGTACAGCAGTTCAATGGTGTATGTTTGTTAATATGTGTTTGCCTG
>NW_019723485.1:0-376 GCF_002891405.2 Cryptotermes secundus | reverse complement strand
TTACCAAACTATTTAGTAGTGAACGAAGTAACCAATATTATCCTTTAACACAAGTCCGTTCCAAATAACTTCGCGACCGATCCTCTGTCAGCCTATCCGTCTTGGTGTCAAGCCCTTTTGGGGATCATGACCAGATATGTTTCAGTTGTTTAGGCTCTTGTAATGATTTCTTTTACGCGGGGCGGACCCCTGACTTTAGAACGGATCTGCCCTTTATCTAGTCGGTGTTTGAGTCATTGTCGCTATGTAACTTCATACATAAAATTTCATATAAAAATTATGAATACCTAATTTACACGTACATATAAATAATATCTTCAATTTCTTCAAGTAAATTCTTCAGGAAGATGGAAGAGGAGACACAAACAGCATCATA
>NW_019723484.1:384-715 GCF_002891405.2 Cryptotermes secundus | reverse complement strand
AGCAGCAATCAAGCAACCCAAAACTAGCAAGATAGCAAAGCAAACTGGCAAGGTAGCAACGCAAAATTTCCAAGCTAGCAAGCTAGCAACGCAAATGTCGCAAGCTAGCAACGCAAAGCTAACAAGCTAGCAACCCAAAGCTATCTAGCTAGCAACACAAAGCTAGCAAGCTAGTAAGGAATATTTAGCAAGCTAGGAAGCTTGTAACGCAAACCTAGCAAGTTAGCAAAGCACAGGTTGGAAATTAGCTACTCAAAGTTAGCAAGCTAGCAACGTAAAGAGAGCAAGCTAGCAACGAAACGCTAGCAACCTAGCAACGCAAAGCTACCAA
>NW_019723484.1:0-235 GCF_002891405.2 Cryptotermes secundus | reverse complement strand
GCAAAGATAGCAAGCGAGCATCGCAAATCTTGCAAGCTACCAACGCAAAGCTAGCAAGCTAGCAACGCATATCTAGCAAGCTAGCAACGCAAAGCTGGCAATCTACAACGCAATTCTGGCAAGCTAGTAACGCAAAGCTGGCAAGCTAGCAACGCAAAGCTGGCAAGCATGCAAAACAAAGCTGGCAAGATAGCAAATCAAATCTAGCAAGCTAGCAAAGGAAAGCTAGCGAAAT
>NW_019723483.1:0-1075 GCF_002891405.2 Cryptotermes secundus | reverse complement strand
ATCAGTGTGTTATACACCATCGTCAGAATCCTATAGTAATAAATCCTTTCATTTTGTTCTACCTTGATATACAAATAATAATCACTTTTTGATTTTTCAAACAAATTGTCTTTCATGATCATCAGTATATCCATGTAAGAAAGCATTACAGACATCCATTTGATATATGGTCCAATCAAGATTGACACTTACAGCTAAGGGTATCCTGAAAGTCTGCAGCTTTGCCACAGGGGCATAGATATCATCATATTGTAACCCTTTCTGTTGGAAACCATGAGCTACCAGTCGAGCTTTGAACTGTGTGATTTCATTGTATTCATTTTTCTTCACTTCAAACACCCACTTACCGTCTATTTCGTTGCACTTCACTGGTTTAGCCAGTGGTCTTTGAGAGCTCGATGGCCTTTTCCCATTCTTTTGCATGTTGAGATTTCATTGCATCCTCATAGTTTTTCGGCTCATCTATATCAATGGCACCAAAATAAGCTGTGGCATAATCTGAGTACCTGTCAGGTTTCCGAAGGTTTTCGCTTGGTCGCAGCTGCATGACATTTTGCTGTTATTTTGGTGGATCATCTTCCTGATCCAATTCATCGTCCTGGACTTCAGTTTGTTCTTGTGCAGTGTTGTCCATTTCTTCAATTTGAGTTGGGCTTGGATCACTTTTTCCATATTCAATGTACTGTTCTCCTTCCTTTTCTGGAACAAATATAACATCTCTTTCTAAGGTTACTTTGTCAGTATCAGGCGAGTGTATTTTGTACCTTTTTGTATTTTCTCCAAATCCAACAAAAATCCCCTTTTTACTTTTCATGTCCCATTTCTTACGTAGTTGCTTTGGGATGTAAACCCAAACATCACTTCCAAAAACTGCATTCAGTGATTTTGGATCACAACTTTTGTTGAACCATAGCTCAAAAGGAGTTTTGTTTTCCACCGAGCTTGTTCCAGTTCTGTTTATTATGAAAACAGCTGTATTGGCTGCTTCAGCCCAATATATTTTATGCATATTTTTTCCAGCTAGCATTGACCTGGCAGCCTCTACTATGGTCCTCATCTCTCTTTCTACTTTGCC
>NW_019723482.1:293-402 GCF_002891405.2 Cryptotermes secundus | reverse complement strand
CGCAATGCTAGCAAGTTAGCAACGCAGAGCTAGCAAGCGAGCAACCCAAAGCTAGCAAGATAGCAACGCAAAACTCTCAAGCTAGCAACGGCAATCTATCAACAACCCC
>NW_019723482.1:0-240 GCF_002891405.2 Cryptotermes secundus | reverse complement strand
ACCATGAAAACAAGCTAGGAAAGCAAATCTAGCAAGTTAGCAAATCAAAGATAGCAAGCTAGCAACGCAAAGCTAGAAAGCTAGCAACGTAAATCTAGCAAGGTAGAAAGTTAGCAACGCAAAGCTAGCAAGCTACCAACGCATATGTAGCAATCTAGCAAGCTAGCAAAGCAAAACTATCAAAGCTACCAACGCATATCTAGCAATCTAGCAAGCTAGTAACTCAAATCTAGCAAGATA
>NW_019723481.1:0-852 GCF_002891405.2 Cryptotermes secundus | reverse complement strand
TCAGTTGTTCGTTTACCCTCGGAATGGCGAGTCCTCAGCAAAAGGAATTCTGCGTTCTCGAGTTCGCGAAAACAAATGTGGTTGTCACGGTGCAGCGTGCTTTTCGAGGGCGATTCGGCATTAATCCGCCCTGTCCCAAGAACATTCGGCGGTGGTTTCGACAGTTTCAAGAGAGTGGGTGTCTGTGTAAAGGAAAAAGTCCAGGACGACCACGAGTCTCGGCGGAACAAGTGGCGAGAATCCGTGCTGCGTTTGAGAGGAGGCCGCGGAAGTCAACAAATCAAGCTAGCCGTAAGCTTGCGATCCCTCAATCCACTGTCTGGCGTGTGCTAACAGTACGGCTACATTTGAAACCATACGGACTGCAGCTCGTTCATGCACTTACCAATGACGACAAAAGGAAGCGGATGGAATTTTGCGATTCGATGCTGGAGATGATGGAAGACGAAACCTTCATTTCACGTTTAATTTTTAGTGATGAAGCGACTTTTCACTTGAGCGGCACAGTCAGTCGTCACAATGTGCGTATTTGGGGAACAGAGCCCCCACATGAAACAGTTGAGCGCGAAAGAGATTCCCCTAAGGTGAACGTCTTCTGTGCTGTGTCTCAGGACAAGGTTTATGGTCCCTTTTTCTTTGAAGGAAACACCGTTACAGGACAAACCTATTTCGATATGCTCCAAAACTGGCTCTTCACTTCACTGCAAGCAGATTCGCATGACTTCATTTTTCAACAAGATGGAGCACCGCGCCATTGGCACCTGATGGTCCGAGCTTTTTTAAATGGAAAATTGCCCCAGCGATGGGTTGGTCGGAAGGGGGCCCAAGACCTTGCTCTTTGTGCTTGGCCTG
>NW_019723480.1:0-2021 GCF_002891405.2 Cryptotermes secundus | reverse complement strand
GTGGGTAGATTAGTGAGAGCGCTATAATTGATTGTGATTGAGAGAGATTGCGAGCGAAAGTGTTAATAAATCCAGTCATTCAATCCATAACCCGTTATTAATAGTCACGAAGCCGCGGATACTTGAAAATACTATTACTTTAGTAATTTATCTTCTACCAGTTAGGTCCATAAGGCATTGACAAACCAGAGGGAAAGATGGAGAAGGTTCACAGAAGCCCTGGGTTCCACTCGGAGCTACAGGAACTACGTCACGTCAGTTCGGTCCATTGACCCTTTCTGATTCAGAACTTATTTTGAAGTTAGTTCCTTGGAAAGGAGATTGCACATTTCAAGATCTGTACCTACACAGGACAACATATCACAGAAAACCGCCGACCAATAAGAAACGCCGAATTCTAAACCGCTATCCCCAATGTTTCAGCGGTTCTAGACGGTTCGCTACTCGAACCGCATAGCCACCGTGACTATCCAGTTTAGTAATTAATGAGCGAAAATAATTTTGCATAATCTTGTTTCATTTATAATCACAATACAAGGATTTTCGGTAGCGGGGCCTCTCCCCAGACACGTGACACATGAGCTCGTACACGGTTGCTCTGACTCCAAAACTCACTGCGTAAAAGGTGAAGTTGCCCTGTACTCAACTAATTAAGCACAACGCCATGAAGGCGTATGGGGGTGACCTCGGTAGTGGTTGGAGGTGAGCGGTCCGCTTCATTCCCCTCCCGCTTTACCCCCGGTACCCATTGGATACAAGACTGGGTAGGCCCTAGAACCGGTCTGCACAACTTGAAGAAGAGAGAATTCTTGACCCTACCGGGATTCGAACTTCGACCCCTCGGTCGTCCAGCCCGTAGCGAGTCGCTATCCCGGCTCCTAAACTCGTTGTATAGGCTGTGTTATCCACCGAGGTGTTCAGCGCCTGTCTGGATAATGCACCTTTTTAGAGTTGGCTGTATCCTCCTCGCCGATTCTAACCTCTCTCACAGGCCTGTACATTCAAATGCTAATGCTGATGGAGGCTGATACAAGACTGTAAATACAGTGCATGCCGGTTTGTATCTGTTTGAGTTCAGCGAAAGTCTGCGAATACGTGTGCCAGCAATAAGACACGTCCTAATATCCATTAAATGATTAACGTCTGGGATGTAACACCATGTAGTATGTTAGACATTCACCGACGTTTCGGAACCAAGAGTGAGCTTGCTTTGCTTTACTTGTCGGCTGGTCAGCTGTTGCTTTTATTCTTCAGCACTGAACATATTCCTTCGATTTTTCGGTGAACGGCTACTGGACTACAAGACATTACATCTCACCGATGTGACAACCTCAAATCCGACACAAATTGCGGTTACTTTGCAGTGGTTCTGTAGGACATGTCACCGGTGAGTGTTCTTGCGCGTGCATCAGTAGGGAAATGTAAGCAAAGCTTTGTTATAGCGCGAAAAGTAATTTATCTTTCGCTTTTGATAATACTCTTTCATATTCCCGCTACAGGGGTTAATTTATCCCTTGTCTTTTATCTACTCGTACATTTAAGTAGCAGCAATACCGTGATCTCATGACGTCACGTACCGGTCAGAAGATAACTCTCTGAGACAAGCAGAAGTACATGCACTTTGCACGAAATGTTTCCTTTCCTTGTCAGCATCACGATATATAGGCAGAGCTACAACTTTAAAAAAGAAATAACATACGAATTAACAATTAAATTTGCTCATTTCATTAAATTGTCGGCAATAAAAATTCTAATCGCGTTAGAAAAGTCTGCAATATTTTCATATCGCTTTAAGAGCCGTGGCTACCGTATAAATTAATTCTGAGTAACTTTCACAGTACCTTTGGATGTTCTCTATTAGCTCTGCGTACGAAACGGCAGACAGAAGGAAGAAAACAGTCGAGTATCTTACGGATACCGATACGCTTCCGGTATCATTGAGCTGCATGTAACACTCGCCTGGTCTACAGAGTCATGGATTCTTGTTGTCAACGGTTACTTTAGGAATGCAGTATCTCAAA
>NW_019723479.1:0-668 GCF_002891405.2 Cryptotermes secundus | reverse complement strand
GTGCAGTTGGACCCAGGCAGGGCCACTGAAGCGTCAGGCCGATAGGTTTAAATGGTTGCAATAGTAGACTTGCCATTTCTTATTAATTTGTACAGATTTCCTAACAGACTCACTACTGTGATGAAGACTTGTTCAAACAACGCTCTGAGAATTGCTTTCATTATGTAATGTAATTCGTCTGCACTGATCACTGTTCAGTTTAATCAGTACAGCACAATTACTGTATGGTTGTATTGTGTCAATATTTCTTGTTCATAAATGGAAGTACAGTCATCTACAGGCACCAGTGTTATGCGTGAGATTTTAGATATTCATGGCGGTGATCATGAGGAAGTTGGAAGTGACGATGTGTAGGTGGGTAGGAGTCTGCCAACATTTTGGAGGAACGTATTGCTGCCTTCATAAGGGTATACTTCTACTACATACATTCTATCACATCCTGACTTTTCCACAATATTATTGAGGACAAGTCTTCTGAAATGTAATGCTCTGTAATTTGTTTTAACCAACACTGCAGACAAATATGCTTCCTCCATCTTCAGGATGGAAAATTGAAGCTGAAGGCATTGTGTTCCTCTGAAATGTAATTAAACTTCTACCGACCTACACAGTATCATATCCTTGTATCATCAGCCAAATGAAACTGCTGCTTGTGGATGACCTGATTT
>NW_019723478.1:0-743 GCF_002891405.2 Cryptotermes secundus | reverse complement strand
GAAATGACCCCGATGAAATGGCAGGGGTTCGACCCCTGGGCCGTTAAGGGCGAGGGGGCCCCTTCCAGCATGCTCCAGCATGTTCCGCACAAGGGCGAGACGAAATTCTCTGTGTGACAATTTTGCGCCACAGGATGACAACAGGATATAACTGTTCAGAATCGTCAGATCCAGGAGGTGGAAAAATAATTTATTTGTCCATTTCCAGGTTCGACGACAGATGCTATAACTGTTTGCCATTCTGTCCGCTTTGTCGACATAACCCATGTGCTTGTTGTAGTTAGCAACAGTTGCTGGCTTGATGGCATTTCCATGCTCATCAGAGAAACTGCCTTCTGCTGGAGGAGAGTGCATATTTGTCAGCATGTAAACATCATGTTTGTCCTTCCAAACTAGTGCTGTCAAGTTCTGTCTCACCATAACACGAATGTCCCCTTTCTTCAGTTGAAATTGTCTTCGTCGAAAATCGTCAGGCAAGCCCTTCCGATTAGGTCTGACTGTCCCACAGCACGTTATGTTCTTTGTCATCAGTTCATCAAACAAGTAGGGTGAAGAAAAGAAATTGTCCATGTACAGTTTGTGACCTACGCCCTCAATACGTCTGCATAGGTCCCTAACTGTAGCATNCACGTCTTGGCTGGCACGTGTCCTGTCTTTTCCTAGGTAAACTTTCATGTCATAAGTATACCCAGCGCCGCCACAAATTTTGAAGATTTTGATTCCGAAACGTTTGTGTTTCTTAG
>NW_019723477.1:0-1274 GCF_002891405.2 Cryptotermes secundus | reverse complement strand
TTAGCAAGCTAGCAACGCAAAGCTAGCTAGCTAGCGACGCTAAGATGCAAGCTAGGAACGCAAAGCTAGCAAACTAGCAACGCAAAGTTAGCAAGGTAGCACCGTAAACCTAGCAAGCCAGCAACACAAAGACAGCAACCTAGAATGCAAAGGTAGCAAGGTAGCACCGTAAACCTAGCAAGCCAGCAACACAAAGACAGGAACCTAGAATGCAAAGGTAGCAAGGTAGCACCGTAAACCTAGCAAGCCAGCAACACAAAGACAGGAACCTAGAATGCAAAGGTAGCAAGGTAGGAACGCAAATCTAGCAAGCTAGCGACGCAAAGCTAGCAAGCGAGCAATCTAGAAACGAAAAGCTAGCAATAAAGCAAAGCAAAGCTTGTAAGCTAGCAACGTAATTCTAGCAAGCTAGAATGCAGTGCAAGCATGCTAACAAAGTAAAGCTAGAAAGCTAGCAACAAAAATCTATGAAGCTAGCAAACTAGGAATGCAAAGCTAGCAACCTGTCAACTGGAAGTTCGCAAGCTAACAACGCAAGGCTAGCTAGATAGAAAACGCAAATCTAGCTACGCAAATCTAGAAAGCTATCAAAGCAAAGCTAGCAAATTAGAAACGCAAATCTAGCAAGCTAGCAAAGCAAAGCTAGCAAGCTAGCAACGCAACGCTAGCAAGCTAACAAGGCAAAGCTAGGAAGCTAGGAACGCAAAGGTATCACGTTAGAAACGCAGAGCTAGCATGCAAGAAACGCAAAGCAAACAAGCTAGCAGCAACAAAAGCTTCCAAGCTAGCAACGCAAAGCAAGCAAGCAAGCACACATGCTACATAATTCAAACAAGCAACGCAAAGTAAGCAAGTTAACAAAAACCGCAAAGCAAGCTAGCAAGCAAAATAAGGTCAGCAAGGAAGCAAACGAAAACAAGGAAGGAAGTAAACGAAGCAAGGCAGGCAAACAAGCATGCAACGCAACGAAAAGCAGGCTAGCAACGCAAAGCAAGCTAGAAACGCAAAGCTAGCAAGCTAGCAACGCAATGATGGCAAGGTAGTAACGCAAATCTAGCAAGCTAGCATCGTAAAGTTAGCAAGCTAGAAACGCAAAGCTAGCAAGCTAGCATCGTAAAGCTAGCACGCAAAAAAGCAAAGCAAGCAACCAAAGCAAAGCAACCAAGAAAGCAACGACTAGCTAGCAAATTAGCAAAGAAACACTAGCAAGGTAACAAGGCAAATCTAATAAGCTAGCAACGCAAAGCCATCAAAACAAAGCTATCAAATCATAT
>NW_019723476.1:2823-2967 GCF_002891405.2 Cryptotermes secundus | reverse complement strand
TGCGAAGCTAGCTTGCTAGATTTGCTTTTCTAGTTTGCTAGCTTTTCGTTGCTAGCTTGCTAGGTTTCTGTTGCTAGCTTGCTATCTTTGCATTGCTAGCTTGTTACATTTGTTTGCAAACTTGCTAGCTTTGCGTTGCTTACT
>NW_019723476.1:0-2812 GCF_002891405.2 Cryptotermes secundus | reverse complement strand
GTCTTGCTTGATTTTCGAGGCTTGCTTTCTTGTTTGAGTTGCGTTTTTTGCTGGATTACTTTGCGTTGCTAGCTTTCTAGCTTTGCGTTCCTAGCTTGCAAATCGACAGATTTGCGTTTCTAGCATGCTAGTTTTTGTTGTTAGCTTGCTAGCTTTGCTTGCTATCTTTGAGATGCTATCTTGCTAGCTTTGGGTTCCTAGTTTTCTAGCTTTGCGTTGCTAGCTTGCTATTTTTCATATGCAAGCTTTGCGTTGATAGCTTGCTAGTTGTCGTAGCTAGCTTGCTAGCCTTGCGTTTCTTCCTTGCTAACTTTGCGTTGCTGACTTGCTATCTTTGAGTTGCAAGCTTGCTAGCTTTGCGTCTCTATCTTGCTAGCTATGCGTTGCTAGCTGGCTTTCTTTGCGTTGCTTACTTGCAGGTTTGCTTTGCGATTCTTGCTCGCTAGCTTTGCCTTTCTAGCTTGCTAGCTTGGCGTTGCTAGCTTGCTAGCGTTGCGTTGCTAGAATGATATCATTGCGTTGCTAGCTTCGTAGCTTGATAGATTTGCGTTGCTCGCTTTCTATTTCTGCGTTGCTAGCTTATTATCTTTGCGTTCCTCGATTGATTATTGACTTTGATTTCCTTGACTGCTTGCTTGTTGGTGTTTCTTGCTTGCTAGTGTTGCGTTGCTAGTTTGATAGCTTGCTAGATTTGCGTTGCTAGCTTGCTAGCTTTGCGTTGCTAGCTTTCTAATTTTGCGTTGCATAATTTGCGTTGCTGGATTGCTAGTTTTGCTTTGCTAGCTTGCTAGCTTTGCGTTGCTTGCTTTCTTTCTTGCTTGCTAGCTTTGCGTTGCTAGCTTGCTCTTTCCTTTGCCAGCTTGCTAATTTTGCGTTGCTTGCTTGCCAGCTATGCGTTGCTAAATTGCTATCTTTGCGTTGCTTTCTTATTTGCGTTTCTTGCTTGCTAGCTTACGTTGTTTGCTTGCCAGTTTTGCGTTTGGACCTTGCCAGCTTTGCGTTGTTCGCTTGCTAGATTTGCATGGTTAACTTGCTAGCATTCGTTGCTAGCTTTCAAATTTTGCGTTGCAGCTTGCTTGCTTCGCGTTGCTAGATTGCTAACTTTGCTTTGCTAACTTGCTAGCTTTGCGTTGCTAGCTTGCTAGTTTTCCGTTTCTAGCTTACTAGATATGCGTTGCTAACATTCCAGCTTTGGGTTGCTAGCNTGCTAGCTTGCTCTCTTGGCGTTGCTGGCTTGCTAGCTTTGCTTTACTACCTTGCTATCTTTCCGTTGCTAGCTTGCTAGATATGCATTGCTAGCTTGACAGCTTGGGGTTGCTAGCATGTCAGATTTGCTTTGCTATCTTGCCAGTTTGCGTTGCTAGTTTGCCAGGTTTGCGTTGCTACCTTGCTAGCTTTACGTAGCTACTTTGCTAGCTTTCTTTGCTAGCTTGCTCTCTTTGCTTTTCTAGCTTGCTAATTTTGGTTGCTTGCTTGCTTTGCGTTTCTTGCTAGCTAGCTTTGCGTTGCTAACTTGCTAGCTTTGCTTTGCTAGCTGGCAATCATTGTGTTACTATCTTGGAAGCCTTGCGTTTCTTACTTGCTACTTTGCGTTACAAGCTTGATAGGTTTGCGTTGCTACCTTGCCAGCTACGCGTTGCTAGCTTGTAGCTTTGAGTTGCTAGATAGCTAACTTTGTGTTGCTAGCTTGCTAGTTTGCTTGATATGCGTTGCTAGCTTGCCAACTTAACGTTGCTAGCTTGCCAAATTTGCAATTCTTCATTGCCAGGTTTCCTTTCCTAGCTTTCTAGCTTTGCGTTTCTGGCTTGGTAGCTTTGTTTTGCTAGCTTGCTAGCTTTGCGTGGCTAGTTTAATAGCTTTTGCTTTGCTAGCTTGCTAGCTTTGCGTCGCTAGCTTGCTAGCTTTGCTTTGCTAGCTTGGTAGCTGTGCGTTGCTAGCTAGCTAGCTTTGCGTTGCCAGCTTTTTAATTTTGATTTGTTATCTTGGTTGTTTTCCTTTGTTAGCTTGTTAGCTTTTCTTTCTAGCTTGCTAGCTTTGCGTTGCTAGCTTGCTATTTTTGCCTTGCTAGCTTGCTAGATTTGCTTTGCTAGAATGCTACCTGTGCGTTGCTAGCTTGGAAGTTTTACGTTGCTAGCTTGTTAGCTTTGCGTTGTTAGCTTGGTTGCTTTACGTTGCTAGCTTGCTAGTTTTGCGTTGCTAGCTTGGTAACTTTGCGTTGTTTGTTTGGTATTTTTGCGTTGCCACCTTGCTAGCTTTGCGTTCTCGCTTGCTTGATGTGCGTTGCTAGCTTGCTATCTATGCGTTGCTAGCCTGCTAATTTTGCGTTGCTACCATGCTATCTTTGCTTTCTAAATTGATAGCTTTGCGTTGCTAGCTTGCAAGCTTTGCTTTGCTAGCTTACAAGCTTTGCGTTTCTAGCTCTCCAGGTTGCCGTTTCTAGCTTGTCAGATTTTCATTGCTTGCTTGCTAGATTTCCGTGGATACCTTGCTAGCTATACGTTGCTACCTTCCTAGTTTTCCGTTGGTAATTTGCTAGCTTGCTAGCTTTGCGTTTCTAGCTTGCTAGATTTGCGTTGCTTGCTTGCTTACTTTGCGTTTATTGCTTGCAAGTTTTCGTTGCTGGCTTGCAAATTTGCGTTGCTAGTTTGCTAGCTTTGCGTTGCTTGCTTGTTTGTATTTCTTGCTTGCTAGCTTACGTTGCTATCTTTCTAGCTATGCGTTGCTAGCTTGCTAGCTTAGCGTTGCTAGCTTGTTAGCATTGCTTTGCTAGCTTGCTAGCATTTCGTTGCTAACTTGCTAGCTTTGCGTTCCT
>NW_019723475.1:0-459 GCF_002891405.2 Cryptotermes secundus | reverse complement strand
ATCTTTCTAGCTTTGCGTTGCTAACTTGCGAGATTTGCGTCGCTATCTTATTAGTCGCTATCTTTGCTAGCTTACTAGCTTTGCGTTTTAGGTTGTTCGCTTTGCTTTGCTAGCTTGCCAGCTTTCCGTTGCTAGCTTGCTAGCTTTGCATTGTTAGCTTCCTACATTTACGTTGCAAGCTTGCTAGCTTTGCGTTGCTTGCTTGCTAGCTTTGCTTTGTTAACTTAGTAACTTTGCGTTNCGTTGCTAGCTTGCTAGCTTTGCGTTGCTAGCTTGGTAGCTTTGCTTTTCTAGCTTGCTAGATATATTTTGCTAGCTTGCTAGCTTTGCGTTACTAGCTTGCTAGCAATGCCTTGCGTGCTTGCTGGCTTTGCGTTGCTAGCTTGTTAGCTTGCTAGTTTTGCGTTGCTACAATGCTAGCTATGTGTTGCTAGCTTGCTTGAGTTGTGTTTCTTGCTT
>NW_019723474.1:520-1086 GCF_002891405.2 Cryptotermes secundus | reverse complement strand
TAAGTAAATTAAAAGCATTTTAACAAATTATGAACGAAATTTACCCATTTTGTGAATATTTTCCGAATATTCTTCGAAGATTTCACGTCACTATAAGGAAATACAGACAATATGTGAAAGTTTTCTTCTCATTAAATGGAATTATGTCCAAATTATTGATGATTTCTGCATTATATTAGGGAAATTAAGTCAAATCTATTTGATGTTATAATAAATAAACGAATTTTACAAGCTTTTGAAAGATTTCGATATAATTTAAGAAATTTTAACCAAGAATTATTGCGGATTTCAAGTTAATATATAGGATTTCAACATATTGTCAATGATTCCACCTTAATTTATGGAAATATATCGATTTTTTATTTTATTTTATTATAAATTAATTTTAATCACATTTTGCGGGATTTCATTATAAATTAAGGAATTATAAACTAATTTTGATATTCTTCAACCTAATTCATTTAATTTTAACCAAAAATTCTTTCTCGATTTCAAAATATTAAAATGAAATCAATTATTTTGTGAAAACTTTCACACTAATTTTGGGAATTCAAGCAGTATTTATG
>NW_019723474.1:0-213 GCF_002891405.2 Cryptotermes secundus | reverse complement strand
AAATAATGGACGAAAACAACTTATTTCATTAAAGTATTTCCGAATATTCTTTTACGATTTCACGTTAATATGAAGAAATACAGACAATATATATGAAAGATTTCTTTTTATTCAATGGATTTCTCTCCAAATTATTGAGGATTTCTGCATTAAATTTCGGAAATTTACGACAATTCTGATTGATGGTAAGTTAAATTTAAATAATATAACCCA
>NW_019723473.1:6535-7385 GCF_002891405.2 Cryptotermes secundus | reverse complement strand
GGTCGGTATAGTTCGCTTGCGGACTACAGGCCACGGAGTTTGTAGGGACATATTTCAATTTAAAGCGGGCTCATTCTCTTTAATTGCATTCAAGGACTTGTTAGATCATTTGGTGCAAGAAATGCGTTTTAAGACGCTCTTTCAAGAAGATTTTGCATAAACACGCGACCTCTTTCTTTTAAATTGCGCCTTGCAGTCGTAACATAACGTGTAAAGATATTTAGAGATGTCCATATAATAGAACTCAGTGAACGCATGTCCGCCTTCAGTGCAGGAAACATTAATATAATAGAGAAGAAACTTAATCTTTGGAGAGAACTTTCTATTCGCCTGGGCTGTCTTCTCATTCCCTACGATTTATATTGGAATCCATTAAATTACGTTTTCTGAATATTATTTCAGGAGACTGTACCCGTTGTGTATATCCTCGTCTGCATACTTTCATATTTTCCCATGCTATATTCAGTTGGACATTGTAACAGCTGCAAGTAAACTTGTCTGCTGTGTAGGTGCAGTTCTATTGTTTCCAACACGAAACAATGGCTTCACCTTCTGCATGTGGAAACCTAGTCGGTCTTTGGTTGCTGTTGTTTATCTTCGTTCTGTATTATATTAGTACGTAAAGCCACAGAAACCAGTGATGTAAGGGACATATATATATATATATACAGAGAGAGAGAGAATTCGTGAAATGCCCAGCACAAGACAGCTAAGTGGTTTACTTCAGGGCAAAGTGCAATTCACTTCCATGGTAAGAGGTTCGTTATTGAATCCCAGCGCCCGCTACTTTTGGTGGTTTTCTCCAGCCATTATACGTGAGAAATAACACGCGCTTAAAGTTTTAAAGGCA
>NW_019723473.1:0-6147 GCF_002891405.2 Cryptotermes secundus | reverse complement strand
GCAAGGGGAATGTCTTCTTCTATTTTATATTATTTAATTTTACTAGATCGAAATGTATATATGAAAACCTGATGCCTAAATTTTTGCTTTCCATGTCTAACAAATTGACCGCCTCTGTGGTCTAGTGGTCAGAGTTCCTGGCTACAGATCCAGAGGTTCCGGGTTCGATTCCCGGCGCTAACAGATTTTCTGAGAAGTAGTGGGTCTGGAACGGGGTCTACTCAGCCTCGTGAGGATAATTGAAGAGCTACTTGAATGGAAAAGCATCGGATCCGGTCTAGAAAACCGAAAATGACTGCCATGGGAATTCGTTGGACTGACCACGCAACACCCCTCTATCCCCTAAAGTTGGCAGTAACTTCGCCGACAAGCGGCGATCGCTCGTTCGGTATAGTTCGCTTGCGGTCTAAAGCCACGGAGTTTGTCTAACAAGTTACTTTATTGGGTATAGGCCTAATCTGGACTCAATATTTCCGTCCATAAATATTTGCCTTTACAACGGATCGCGCACGAAATAATTCTACCCCATATTTTTAGTTATTAGAAGAGGTACGAATTAAAAAATAAATCCGGAAAAGAGAAAAAATCTCCAGACGACCTTGCAAGGGAGCCTGGATTACTAAAACAATTTGATAATCTGTTTATAGGCTCATATCGTTATATGTTCATCTCATTGCTTTGCTGATTTCGTTGTACCTCTTTCTCTGCTGTAAATGACAGAGACATCACGTGAACAACATTTTCTGACTAGTGTCCAGCACTCCATCTGGTCAGGGGCCCAAACCGGGCTGGATGCCAAGATCACTCTGGTTTGCCGCGGAAGCCGGCCGCAGTACCGCTGGTAACAGGGGTGCCAGTAGAAGGCCAGCATTTTGTCGCTGCGACCTGGGTTCGATTTCTGGCAGGGCAAGATTTTTCTCTTCTTCACAGCGTCCAAAACGGCTCTGTAGCCCACCCAGCCTCCATCTAGTGCCGAATTCAAGTAAGGTGGAGCTATACCTCCACTATCCTATGTGTTCAAGGTATATGCTTAACTAATTAAGCACCGGGACAACTTAAAACACCTGTGCGACACACGTTTACGTTTAACTCGTCTTGAATGCAGCGTAGGTCTTTAGTGATGTAAATATATCGCGAGCTATTTTCATGTTGCACACTATACATAACAAAGCGGTGTGATCAAGGTCTTCTTCAGACACAATAAAGTTCCCAGTTTTATTGTATGGATATGTATTTGCGTGTTTTTGTTAGTTGCGTGGATACATAGAATGACTAATACCTAAACTGGATTTGACAGAGGCGTCGCTAGTGCGAATTCTTTGTCACATGTTACAGTGGTGGTATCTTCGTTGCTGCCTGCAGTAATGGGATATTCGTAGGAACAATTGCGTCCCATTTACGTCTAACTAAAAATAGAAAACTATGCTCTGTTGCCAACCTGAATGACCAACTGCCCTTATATGAAGGAGAATGCAAATCCTGGCTTCCTTAATGCATGAAAGGTAAAAAAAAGTAAAGCTGTCCCTGTAACAGGCCGTGGAGGACCATAGGGTTGTGAGGCGCCGAAGCTGCCACAGTTTGTAGACACATGGTTCACAGTTGGTATGGTTGTCAGCCTTACGTGCCGGCCGCCCTTTGCCCCCAGGAAGATTCCTGATACTCATGTCTGTTAGAGGTTTAGTCGACCCAAGGGCCATAGTGCGACTGGAAGAATTAGGCCATGACCTCATTGGGAATCGAACCCGCGACCTTCCGTCTTGTAGCATAGCGCCTCAACCAACTGCGCTACCACGTTCCCCCCTGAATGCATGAAAGACATAAGGTAATCTCGTGAAGTCTGTGCTGTCAGATACAGATAGCTTAGCGTCACTGTGTCAGTGTCGGCCGCGTAACATGTCAATCGAGACCCGGAATTTGTGACAGATTTAACAAATTGAAACAACGCACTTACATTAATAACTTATCAGAAGAAGTCTAACAAATATTATTTTTTTAATTTTTTTAATGCTAGTGGGATGGGACTAAGTCCCTTGTACTGCGGCTACTTCTGGTCTATTGTACCAGCCCCAGATGATAGGTGAGGGTGATTGTGGAGCAATTGGTGGAATGGAGATTGGCAGGGGAAACCGAAGTACTCGGAGAAAACCTGTCGCCACAAATCCCACATGACCAGATCCGGGCTTGAACCTGGGCCGCCACGGTGGGAAGCCAGCGACTAACAGCCTGATCTCTGGCTCGGCCTTCTTTACCTGTCTCTCTTCTTACGTTTTCACCTGTTCAGACTGTTCACTTTTGAAACGTGTATTTGTAAAACTAAATTGATTGAATGGCCTGTTACGTAAGCAATAGAATAGTTACAGAGTGGATAATTAGTAGTGTGACGGACCAAAATGAGACAAATCAAATTAATAAAATAGCCTGTTGTGTGGAAAAGGAAAATGTGAGAATTGGCACACAGGATTGTGGCAGGCCTTACATTGTTAGTAGACAAAGCCTGACTTAGCAGTCACAATACATTCTTCATAGCCAAAAGTGGAAAGTGACATGACTGAGGGACCGAAGATGAAACGATATTCAGGTTCACAAAATTCCCAACTCCATTGCGCAGGCTCATTTTAGTCATATGTTAGTCTCGGAGACGATCAAGAAATCCTGCATCTTTTTTGAAACTTAAAGGAAAAAAACTCACCACTGGACACTATCCGGGGGAACGCGGTAGCGTAGTTGGTTGAGGCACTGTGCTTCAAGCCAGAAGGTAGTGGGGTTGCAGTCCCGATGTGGTGAGCCACTGGAGGGCTTACTGCTATTTTCCTGAAGATACCAGATATGTTGTTCTATTTAGGGAGGCAGTCTCCATAAATTAGAGACGTTTGACCACAATCATAAGCTACTGAACACAGAACATGAACAGAATCCATCTAACCGTTCAGGTGCCAACGCAGTGCATATCCACACACCCACCCACCCGTCCGTCCGTACGTACGTACATGCATACGTACATACTACTTAAGTACATACATGCATGCATACGTACATACGTACATACATACATACAGACAGAGAGACGGCACACCAGAAGCCATTTTTTCGTAATCAGGCGGGCTCAGAACGCGCAAAATCTTCAAAATCTCGAAATCGATTTCTTTTTCAAGACGACAGTGTTTTGTCACGTGCACTGCGCATGTCGGAAAGTAAATGTCAGCACAACTCCAGCCCTTCAATTGCCGATCCGATCCTTCTGTGCACAAAATCGGCAGTCCCCACGTGTTTATTTGTCATCATTTGCACACAAAATTGTTTAAATTTGCGAAATATTTTATTTCGGTAGCAAATATAAATCACTTTTTAAAACGATGTAGCGCTTGCGTACTTGAAGCCGTGTGAGAATATGAAGTTGGGAATATTTTAACTGCAGGGACAAAGCAGTATTAAAGGAATCGAGTAAAGTTTACAATATACGCCTCGCACTGCAAACCATATTTCTGGCTAATACGCCATTTTACGGATTTGTAGATTGTGACGTCATGTTTCTTTCAAGATGAAGTATACGGGCCGTTAAGATTTTTTTTGTGTGTTGTTTGTGTTGAAAGTTTTCTGCGAAGTTTAAATGTAGCGGAAATTGACTCAATTTCAGAAAGTCGGAGATAGAGTTTTCAGGAGCACAATATGAAAGAAAGTATCTTCAGAACTTTATGTTGAAGCTTCTTACAATTCGTCTCCTCTCTTGGCAGGATGAATAATCGGCAGCGTTTCGCATAAAGCCTGTATAAAACACAAAGCTGGTACTTACACATGGCAAGAAGCTCCGAGCTTATGTGTGGGATACAAAGCCGAACTATTTGTTACCTTCAGAAACAACAAAACGGTTTCCAGTACAGAACCTTACCGATATTGTTCCTATTTTCCATTAAACTGAATCTGTGCCGAATAAGATTGGGCAGTTAACGTACGAACTGTATGATTCTGGTGAGTACCAGGAATATTCTTGGGAGTAAAGGACCGCCGGCGCGTAAAGCTGACAGCCTTACCGCCATCTATGAGTCGGTTGTCTAGAAAATGTGGGAGCCTCAACATCTCGCAACTCTATGGGCTTCCACCGCCTGTTACAGAGATAGCTTTACTTACTTACTTACTATAAATGATAGTAGCACTCCCAGGTTATTTTAAAGGACGGTTTAACTGACATTTTTGTTTATAAATTTACTGTTTCTTTTTGGTCACGGACGTTCGAACTATTAGAAATTTATAGTACAATATAATCATTACCGAATTCTGCCTGAGGAACAAATGAATAATACGTGGATTTTAAATGTAATCCGTGGAGTCTATTGGTTCCGGGCACAATGTTGTGCTTATTTAAAATACATATACATGACATTTTAGTTATTTTTTCTTGATTCGTACGCCTGTGGGTATTACCTAGCCTTCATAATCCTGGAAAGATATACAAAATTCACGAAGTTCATATGCATAACAAACTATAATAGAACTGAACTGAAGAAGTAGTCTTGTGTCTGTAGTTTGTCTGCCTATTCTGCTGACACTCTGTGAATTACACATTGCTAGTTAGTCGAAGATATGGAATTCTGGCACAGGAACAATATTTTTTTTCTCTTTATGTTATTTTTAAACCCACGCTATAGGGTAAGAACAGATAGCAGAGAATGTGGTGCCGAGTGCGTGCCGTACAAGATGGATGAAGTCTTATTGAATGGGGGCGCTAATCACAGTTTCTACAGCGTCGATGTAGTAATCTGCCTTCTAAACGTGCAACACAGCATGACAAGTAACAAGAGGAGGAAGCTAGTATATAATATAGGAATAACTGAGAAGATCGGAATACATCTGTACCTCCTAGCGAAAGTAGAAGAAAACTAAAGAGGACGATTATTTGTAGTACATCCAGAAAATAAGGCGAGGAGCTCCCAGCTCTTGGAAGAAGCTCATGTACGTCAAGGAAAAGAGAATAGGAAAACAGGGCGTAAATAACGACCAATTTACATGTGAGCTAGGGAGCAGGATAAGGCAGCGGTAATGCTCTAGACGTGAAATCAGGAGGTTCTCGGTTATAATCTCGGCTGGCATACTGGCTACTTTCCCCGATACTTCCATGTTAATTGTGCGATAGTAAAGATACACACTGCCGGTCACGGTAGCCGAACGGTCTAAGGCGTGCACTGTCTTCGCTCGCTCGGAAGCCGGGATCGTGGGTTCGAATCCCACTCAGGTGCATGGATGTTTGTGTGCGTTTTTCTGTGTTTGTATACAGGTAGAGGCCTTGCGACGAGCTGATGACCCGCCCAAGGAGTCCTACCGTATGTGTAAGATCTAGAAAAACCGAAGTGAACGGAGAAGTTCATGGAGGTAGGCCTAGGCCCACTGGGGCTGTAGTGCCAAGGGAGAGGGGGGGGGAGATACACAACACAACCATTCTCTCCAAATTAACCTTATCATGCCGACACTCCACTCGAAGCTGAGTTACCTTTGCAATTGGCATCGCTACAAGTGTCAGTGAAGAGTGTGGAAGTACAGTACTACTCATTACACGATTCTTTCTTGTCTCCTGTTCCTCCATAGCTCCCGGCATCATTTAAACTGTCACACAGGAATGGAGACAGTTGGGAGATATATAAGTAGATGGGAAGATGCTAGATGGATCTTAGGAAGTAAGTCGTGATTGTACGCCTATGTGCTGCATTGAATTGATCCAGTGACTGGCTTTAGTGATGAACTTGGCGAACTTTTGAATGTAACAATAAATAGATAAAAGTAAGGTAAGGTAAAGTTGTCCCTGTGCCTAACGAATTACATACTATGCCATGAAGACGTATGGGGGAGTGGATGTATAGATCCACGTTTTGTTGACCTCAACACCAATTGGAGGTGAGTGGTCAGCTTCACGCCCAGGCTGCTTTACCTCCGGTACCCATTGGATAGAAGGCAGAGTGGGCCCCAGATCCAGTCTGGACTAAATGGAGAAATGAAAATTCTTGCCCCCACGTGGACTCGAACTCCGACTCCTTGGTCGTCCATCCCGTAGCCAGTCGCTATACCGACTGCATTATCCCGGCTCTCACAAGAAACAGGTGTTTTCTTAAACAAATCGGAAGAATATAAATACGAAGTCTCATGAGGGGCTCTAGGAAT
>NW_019723472.1:0-405 GCF_002891405.2 Cryptotermes secundus | reverse complement strand
TCACTTATCATAACACTTTGTTATAGGCAAGAAATCTTCATACAAGCAAGATATGTACAAGAAAAGGAACTTCTGAATCCAATGTGCCTNTGTGCCTGAATGGAAATCCTAACATTCTTGAAACACTACAATAACTCTCTACACATCACTGTATATATTACACACAAAAATACAATGTCACAAGACAATTTAAACTTCACTTTACACTTGACAACACTGTAACCAAAACAACACACACTATACACACCACTCAGTCACAGAGAACTAAGACATAAATTAAAAAAATTACTTCTTCAATGGGAACTAGTAATTCACTTTTCGAACTTCTGTATTCTGTGTGGCTGAATGGAATTCCTAACGTTCATGAAACACTACAATAACTCACTACACATCACTCTATATATT
>NW_019723471.1:1393-1460 GCF_002891405.2 Cryptotermes secundus | reverse complement strand
AGCTTGATTGATTTGCGTTGCTAGCTTGCAATCTTTGCGTTGCTAACTTGCTATATATACGTTGCAT
>NW_019723471.1:0-1144 GCF_002891405.2 Cryptotermes secundus | reverse complement strand
TTGCTTTGCTACATTGCTTGCTTGGCGTTGCTAGCTTGAGAGCTTTGCGTTGCAATTTAGCTAGCACTGCGTTGCTAGCTTGTTACATTGCTAGATATGATTTGTTAGATTATTAGCTTTGCGTTGCTATCTTGCTAGCTTTGCTTTACAAGCGTACCAGCTTTGATTTGCTAGCTTGCCAAGATTGCGTTTCTAGCTTGCAGTGTTTAATTTGATAGTTTGCAAGATTTGCGTTTCTAGCTTGCCAGATTTACGTTGCTACCTTCCTAGCTTTGCGTTGTTAGCTTGATAGCTTTGCGTTGTTTGCTTGCTTGCTTCTTTGCGTTTTTTGCTTGAAATGTTTCGTTGTTAGCTTGCTAGTTTTCGTTTCTAGCTTACTAGTTTATCGTTGCTAACTTTCTAGCTTTGCGTTGCTTGCTTGCTTGCTTTGCGTTTCTTGCTTGCTAACTTTGGTTGCTATCTTGCCAGCTGTGCGTTGCTAGCTTGCCAGGTGTGCGTTGCAAGCTTTTGAGCTTTGCTTTGTTAGCTTGCAAGCTTTGCGATGCTTGCTTACTAGATTTTCGTTGTTAGCTTTCTAGATTTGCGTTGCTATCTTGTAGCTTTGCGTTGGTAGCTTGGTAGCTTTGCGTTGCTAACTTACTATTCTGCGTTGCTACCTTGCTAGCTTTGCATTTCTTGCTTGCTACCTTTCGTTTCTAAATTGCTAGTTTTGCGTTGGTAGATTGCTAGCTTTGCGTAGCTAGGTTGCTAGGTTTCCTTTGCTAGCTTGCAGCTTTGCGTTGCTAGCTTGCCTGCTTTTCATTTATAGATTTCCAGCTTTCAGTTGTTAGCTTTCCTGCTATGCGTTGCTAGCTTGCCTGCTTTTCATTTATAGATTTCCAGCTTTCAGTTGTTAGCTTTCCTGCTATGCGTTGCTAGCTTGCCTGCTTTTCATTTATAGATTTCCAGCTTTCAGTTGTTAGCTTTCCTGCTATGCGTTGCTAGCTTGCCAGTTTTGCGTTGCTAGCTAGCTACCTCTCCGTTGCTAGCTTGATAGCTTGCTAGATATGTGTTGCTAGCTTGCTTGCTTTGCGTTCCTAGCTTCCTAGTTTTGCGTTGGTAGATTGCTAGCTTTGCGTAGCTAGGTTGCTAGGTTTCCTTTGCT
>NW_019723470.1:0-941 GCF_002891405.2 Cryptotermes secundus | reverse complement strand
GTAATCAACCTTCGGGTTACATAATGTTAGGATATTCGTGAGCAGCTGCGCAACTGGCAGCTTCCAAGAATGGCTCCGCTTCGTGTAGTTAATTTATCTGTTTAATGATACAATAACATATAAAGCAGCAAAGTGTTTTAAGAAAAGAAGTGTAGTTCCCTTTTTTCTGAATGAATAGTATTGCTAATGCTCTGAACACAAGCTGCGTCTCGCACTGTCCAGCCTGAGTGACGTCACCACTGGACAATAGCTATCATATTCTTCAGACTTAGGCTGATTACTCATAAATCAGAATTTCAACGTTATTGTCGTTATCCTCATGGATTTCGACCCTTGGCCTGTTTTCCCACCAGGAAACATGCCTACACATGCCTACACAGTACCTAGTCCAATCTTTGCAGAGGGCTAGCGCTCATATTCCTCCATATAGAGGATTGATATTACAGCCCCTTAGAGGTACAGATCCGGGGATTCTTAACCCTCGGCACTACGTGGACATGAATGGCCAGCGTCACGCACCGGACGCTTTACTTCAGGTGCCCTCACCTAACAAGGGGCTCGGTAGATCCGAAAGCCGGTCTGGCCTCTACATTTAAAATAAACTGCCGCGCGGTCTTCTCCCGCTCGTGGGTTCGAGTCCCACTTGAGACATGGGTGTTTTGTGCGTATTTATTCTGTTTGTGTTGTTCTGTGCGTAGGTAGAGGCTTTGCATCTGGGTGATCATCCGTCCAAGGAGTCCTACCGACTATGTATAGTATTAAGCGGCCTCCGTAGTCTAGGGGTAACGTTCCCACCTCATGACTCAAGGTACGCGGGTTCAAACCCGGCGGAGGTTGTGGAATTTTTAAGAGCGGAAAAATTCAGGGAACAAGTCCTCCGTAAGTGACTTTAAGACGTCCTCATGTCTCTAGGAGACCTCTGAGCAAAATTAGGCAAAGTT
>NW_019723469.1:0-563 GCF_002891405.2 Cryptotermes secundus | reverse complement strand
AGAACGTGTTTACCGAGCCGCTGCCTAACAATGTCCGTATCTTCTAGCTCAATTAATGATAGGGGGGATACACAGACACACATAAAGCATGGTGATCTCATAAGCCGCCTTTTATTTTTTCGAAATAAGGAAAATAGAGTAAAAATAATAGGCATATGGCATGGGCATTAAAATATTAAAACAGCGGTATGAGATCTGTGCTCCAGAACTGTAAGAATTAATTAAATTTTTTAATTTGCGTAATGAATTACGCCCGTTCTTCACCAGTTTGATTTGAAATTACTCGACACATTGCTTCCGCTACGCGAGTACGACGACCTAAGTTTTATCTTCTGCGAGGCATTATTTGGATGAACTAAATCAGATCGATTGCACCGAAGAAGAAGAAGAAAGAAAGTTATTGCATATATGTAGATATTTATACAATGTCTTATCTTAAACACATAAATAATTGCAAAACATTAAAAAGGGAAAGAACACGAACTGGAAAACGAAGAAGAAACAAAAAAAAATATATGAAATACTGACGAAATATTTCAATTCAAATGCAGATCAATCGACAC
>NW_019723468.1:0-352 GCF_002891405.2 Cryptotermes secundus | reverse complement strand
CAAAGCTACTAAGCTAGCAACGCAAAGCTAGCAAGCTAGAAACGAGAGGTAGCAAGCAAGAAACGCATAGCAAGCAACGCAAAGCTAGCATGCTAGAAACGCACATCTCGCAAGCTAGCAGCGAAAGATTGAAAGCAATAAATGCAAAGCAAGCAAGCAAGAAAAAGCTAGCAAGCTAGCAACGCAAAAGCTAGTAAGGTAGCAACGTATTAATAGCAAGCTGGGAACGGGAGCAAGCTAGCAACTCATATCTAACAAGCTAGCAAGATAGCAACGACGAAAGCTAGCAAGTTAGCAACGCAAAACAAGCAAGATAGTAATGCAAATCTAGCAACCTAGCAACCTAGCAACG
>NW_019723467.1:0-777 GCF_002891405.2 Cryptotermes secundus | reverse complement strand
TTGCCAGCTTTGCGTTTCCAGATTGCCAGCTTTGCGTTGTTAACTCTCCATCTATGCGTTGTCAGCTTGCCAGCTTTGCGTTTCTAGCTTGAAAGTTTTGCGTTTCTAGCCTCCTAGCTTTCCGTTGCTAGCTTGCTAGCTTTCTAGATATGCGTTGCTGGCTGGCTAACTTTGCGTTGCTTGCTTGCGAACTTTGCGTTGCTAGTTGGATAGCTTTGCGTTGTTAGCTTGCTAGCTAAACTTTGTTAGCTTTCCATCTTAGCGTTGCTAGCTTGCCAGGTTTGTTTTTCTATCTTACCTGCTTTGCGTTACTACGAGTAGCTTGCTAGATTTGCGTGGCTAGCTTCTAGCTTTGCTTTTCTAATTTGCTAGCTTTCCGTTGCTAACTTGTGAATTTGAATTGTTTGCTTCATAGATTTTCGTGGCTAGCATGCTAGTTTTGCGTTGCTACCTTGCTAGCTGTCGTTGCTTGCTTGCTCGCTTTGCGTTGCTAGCATGCTAGCTTAGCGTTGCTAGCATGCTAGCTTTGCGTTGCTTGCTTGCTTGTTTTGCGTTTCTTGCTTGCAAACTTTGCTTTGCTAGCTTGCTAACTTTGCGTTGCTAACTTCCTAGCTTTGCGTTGCTAACTTGGTAACCTTGCGTTGCTATTTTGCTAGCATTGCGTTTCCAGCTTGATAGGTTTGCGTTGCTACCGTGCAATCTTGGCGTTGCTAGATTGCTAGGTTTACGTTACTAGCTTGCTAGCTTCTATGTATGCGTTGCTAGCTTGCCAACTTT
>NW_019723466.1:0-10835 GCF_002891405.2 Cryptotermes secundus | reverse complement strand
GCTACCGTGGCGTTGCTAGCTTGCTAGCTTTGCGTTGCCAGCTTGATGGCTTTGCGTTGCTCGCTTGCTAGCTCTGCGTTGCTAGTTCGCTACATTGCTAGATTTGCGTTGCTAGCTTGCTAACTTTGCGTTGCTTACTTACTAGATATGCGTTGCTAGTTTGACAGCTTTGGTTTTCTAGCTTGCTAGCTTTGCGTTGCTAACTTCCTAGCTTTGCGTTGCTAGCTTGCTAGCTTTGCGTTGCTAGCTTGGAATCTTGCTAGTTTTGCGTTGCAAGGATGCTAGCTTTTTCGTTAAATGTTGCAAGCTTTTTGTTGCTAGCTTGCTAGCATTGCGTTGCTAGCTTGACAGCTTTGCGTTGCTAGCTTGCTAGCTGTGCGTTGCTAATTGGCCAGCTATGCGTTGCTAGTTTGCCAGCTGTGCGTTGTTGCTTGCTAACTTTGCGTTGCTAGCTTTCTAGCTTTGCGTTGCTAGCTTGCCAGCTGTGCTTTGATAGCTTTCCAGATTCACGTTGCTAGC
This sequence comes from Cryptotermes secundus, assembly GCF_002891405.2. Taxonomy (NCBI): domain Eukaryota; kingdom Metazoa; phylum Arthropoda; class Insecta; order Blattodea; family Kalotermitidae; genus Cryptotermes; species Cryptotermes secundus. Next base: position 10,316 of record NW_019723466.1, on the reverse strand, counting down.
ATGAGAGCTTTACTTTGCTAACAAGCAACTTTCGTTGCTTCCTTCCTAGCTTTGCGTTCGTATCTTGCTATTATTAAGTTGCTAGTATGATAGCTTTGCGTTGCTTGCTTGACAGCTTTGCGTTGCTAGCTTGCCAGCTGTACGTTGCTAACTTTGCCAGCTATGCGTTGCTAGCTTTCTAGCTTTGCGTTGCTTGTTTGCTAGCTTTGAGTTGCTAGCTGCTAGCTTGCTAGATATGCGTTGCTAGCTTGCTATCTTTGTGTTGCTAGCTTGCCATCTTTGTGTTGCTAGATAACCAGCTTTGCGTTTATATCTTCCCAGTTTTGCCTTCCTAGCTTCCCAGGTTTGCGTTGCTAGCTTGCCAGCTTCGCGTTGCTAGCATGCAAGCTATCAAATAATAGCTTGCTACCATGCAAGATTTGCGTTGCTAGCTTGCAAACTTTGCGTTGCTTGCTTCCTTGCTTTACGTTTCTTGCTTGCTAGCTTTGCGTTGCTAGCTTGCTAGCTTTGCTTTTCTAGCTTGCTAGCTTGCTAGCTTTTGCGTTGCTAGCTTGCCAAATTTGCGTTGCTCGCTAACCAGCGTTGCGTTTCTAGCTTGCCAGGTTTGCGTTGCTAGCTTGCCAGCTTTGCGTTGCTAGCTTCCCAGCTTTGCGTTGCTAGCTTTCCAGCTTCGCGTTGCTAGCATGCATGCTATCAATTGCTAGGTTGCTAGCTAGCGTTGCAGGCTTGCTATCTTTGCGTTGCTATCTTGCCAGGTTTGCGTTGCTAGCTTGCTAGCTTTGCGTTGCTACCTTGCTAGCTCCCCGTTGCTAGCTTGCTAGCTTTGATTTGCTAGTTTGCTAGCTTTGCATTGTTTGCTTGCTTTCTTTGCGTTTCTTGCTTGCTAGCTGTCCTTGCTAGCTTCCTAGCTTTGCGTTTGTGGATTGCAAATTTTGAGATTCAAGTTTGCTAGCTTTCCGTTGCTATCTTGCTTGCTTGATAGATATGTGTTTCTAGCTCGCTAACTTTGCGTTGCTATCTTGCCAGGTTTGCGTTGCTAGCTTGCAAGGTTTCAGTTGTTAGCTAGTCAACTTTGCGTTTCTAGCTTCCCAGCTTTTGCGTTGCTAGCTTGCAAGCTTTTCGTTGCACGCTTGCTAGATTTGCGTTGTTAGCTTTGCTAGCTTTGCGTTGCTACCTAACTAGATTTGCGTTGCTAACTTGCTAGCTTTGCGTTACTAGCTTGTTAGCTTTGCGTTGATAACTTCCTAGCTTTTTTTGCTAGCTTGCTAGCTTTCCGTCGCTAGCTGGCTTGCTTGATAAATATGCGTTGCTAGCTTGCTAGGTTTGTGTTTTTAGCTAGTTACATTTGCGTTTCTAACTTCCCAGCTTTGCGTTGTTAGCTAGAAACCTTTGCGTTCCTAGCTTTCTAGCTTTGGATTGCTACCTAGCTAGCTTTGGGTTGCTACCTAGCTAGCTTTGCTTTGCTAGCTTTATACTTTTCCTTTGCTAGCTTGCTAGATTATTAGATTTGCGTTCCTAGTTTCCTAGTATTGCCTTGCTAGCTTGATAACTTTGCGTTGCTAGCTTGCCAACATTGCATTGCTTGCTTGCTAGATTTGCGTTGCTAACTTGCTAGCTATGCGTTGCTACCTTGCTAACTTACCGTTGCTAGCATGATTATTTTAAGTTGCTAGCTTGCTAGCTTTGCGTTTCTTGCTTGCTTGCTTGCATTAAGTTCCTTGCTTGGTATGTTTCGTTGCTAGGTTCCTGGCTTTGCGTTGCTAAATTGCTAGCTTTGCGTTGTTAACTTGCTAGCATTCGGTCGCTAGGTTGATAGATGTGCGTTGCCAGCTTGCCAGCTTTACGATTCTAGTTTTCTAGCTTTTATTTTGCTAGCTTGCCAGATTTGCTTTGAAAGCTTGCTAGCTTTGCGTTGCTATCTTATTAACTGTGTGTTGCTAGCTTGCTAGCTTTGCGTTACTAGCTTGCTAGCTTTGCGTTGATTGCTTTCTAGCTCTGCGGCTCTAGCTTGCTAGTTTTGCGTTGCTAGCTTGCTAGCTTTGCGTTGATAACATCCTAGCTTTTCGTTGCTAGCTTGCTAGTGTTGAGATGCTTCCTTGCTTTCTTTGCGTTTTATTCTTGCTAGATTTCGTTGCTAGCTCCCTAGCTTTGCGTTGCTAGATTGCTAGTTTTGCGTTGTTAGCTTGCTAGCTTTCAGTTGCTAGCTTGATAGATATTCGTTGTTAACTTGCAAGTTTTGTTTGCTGGCTTGCCAGCTTTGCGTTGCTAGCTTGCCAGCTTTGCGTTGTCAGCTAGCCAGCTTTGTGTTTCTAGCTTCCCAGCTTTTCTTTGCTATCTTGCCATATTTGCGTTGCTAGCTTCCCAGTTTACGGGGCTACCTTACCAGCTTTGCGTTGCTAGCTTGCTAGCTATCTTTTACTAGCTTGCTAGTTTGATAGATATGCGTTTCAAGCTTGCTAACTTTGCGTTCCTAGCTTGCCAAATATGCGTTGCTAGCTTTCCAGCTCTTGCGTAACTAGCTTGGGAGATTGCCGTTGTTATCATGCTTGCTTTGCGTTGCTAGCTGGATAGCTTTGCGTTTCTTGCTTGCTAGCATTGTGTTGCTAGCTTGCTTTCTTTGTGTTGCTATCTTGCTTGCTTCCACTGCTAGCTTGCTGGCTTCCGCTTCTAGCTTGCTAGATATGTGTTGTACCCTTGCTAGCATTGTATGGCTAGCTTGCTAGCTTTGCGTTTCTTGCTTCCATGCTTTGTGATTCTTGCTTCCAAGCTTTGCGTTGCTAGCTTGAGAGATATGCGTTGCTAGCTTGATAGATTAGCGTTGCTAGTTTGCCAGCTTTGCGTTGCAAGCTAACCAGATTTGCGTTTCCAGCTTGCAAGGTTTCCGTTTCAACTTGCCTGCTTCGAGTTGCTAGCATGCTAGCTATCCTTTGCTAGCTTCCTAGCTTGCTATCTTTGCGTTGCTAGATTGCTAACTTTGCGTTGCTAGCTTGCCAGATTTGCTTTGTTAGCTTTCCAGCATTGCTTTGCTAGCTTGCTAGATTTGTGTGGCTAGTTTGCTAGCTTTGCGTTGCTACCTTGCTAGTTTTCCGTTGCTAGCTTGCCAGCTTTGCGTTGCTTGCTTGCTGGCTATTCGTTATTTGCTGCTAGCTTTCATTGGTTGCTTTTTGCTTTGCGTTGCTGGATTCCTAGTTTTGCGTTGCTAGCTTTCTAGCTTTCCGTTGCTAGCTTGCTAGCTTGATAGTTAGGCGTTGCACGCTTGCTTGATTTGCGTTGCGAGCTTGCCAGCTTTGCGTTTCTAGCTTGCCAGCTTTGCGTTGTTAGCTAGTCAGCTTTGCGTTTCTAGCTTTCCAACTATGCGTTTCTAGCTTGCAATCTTTGCGTTTCTCGCTTGCTAGCTTTGCGTTGCTAGCTTGTTAGACGGCTAGATATGCGTTGCTAGCTTGTAAGCTTTGCGTTGCTATCTTACTAGCATTGCGGTGCTAGCTTGCTAACTTTGCGCTGATAACTTCATAACGCTGCTTTGCTAGCTTGCTAGCTTTGCGTTTCTAGCTTGCTTGATGGCTAGATTTACGTTGTTAGCTTGGTAGCTTTGCGTTGTAGCTTGCTAGCTTTCCGTTCTAGCTTGCTAGATATGCGTTCTGATTTGCTAGCTTTGCAATTCTAGCTTGATATCTTTGCGTTGCTAGCTTGCCAGCTTTGCGTAGCTAGGTTCCTAACCTGCTAGATATGCGTTGCTTCTTTGCTAGCTTTTGTTGATACCTTGCTAGGTTTGTGTTGCTATATTGATAGCTTTGATTTCTAGCTTGCTAGCTTGCTTCATTTGCATTGCTAGCTTGCTAGATCGCTAGATTTACGTTTCTAGGTTGCTAGCTTGCCAGCTTTGCGTTGCTAGCTTTCCAGTGTTCGTTGCTAACCTGCTAGTTTGTGTTCCTTGTTTGCTGCTTGCTTACATTGCGTTTATAGCTTGCTAGCTTTGCCATTCAAGCTTGCTAGCTTGGCGTTGCAGGCTTGCTAGGTTTGCGTTGCTAGACGGCAACGTTCGTTCCTAATTTGCTAGATTGCTTTGCTAGCTTGCTAGTTTTTGCGATCTAGCTTGCATTCTTTGCGTTGCTAGCTTGCTATCTTTGCGTTGCTAGCTTGATAGCTTTGCATTGGTAGCTTGAAATATTTGCGTTGCAAGCCTGCTATCTATGCATTCCTAGCTTGCTACCTTTGCGTTGTAACATGCTAGATTTGCGTTGCTAGTTTGCTAGTTTTGCGTTGCTAGCGTGCTAGGTTCAAATTGCTAGCTTTCTAGCTTCGCGTTGCTATCTTGCTAGTTTTGAGTTGTTTGATTTCTTGCTTGCTTGCTTTGCGTTGTTAGCTTGCTAGCTTTGCGTTGCTAGCATGGTAGCTTTCCGTTGAAAGCTTGCTATCTTTGCGTTGTTAGCTTGCTAGCTTTGACTTTCTCGCCTGCTAGCTTGGCGTTGCTAGATTGCAGGATTTGTGTTGCTAGCTTGCTAGTTTGGTTATCGCTTGCTAGCTCTATATTGCTAGATTTCTAGATGGCTAGATTTGCTTTCCTAGATATCTAGCTTTGCATTTCTAGCATGGTAGCTTTCCGATGAGTGCTTGCTTGCTTTACGTTGTTATCGTGCTAGCTTTTTCTTTCTCGCTTCCTAGCTTGGCGTTGCAAGCTTGCTAGATTTGCGTTGCTTGCTTCCTACTATGCGTTTCTTGCTTGCTAACATTTTGTTGCTAACTTGCTGCTCTGCGTTGCTATCATACTTGATTTGAGTTGCAAGCTTGCCAGTTTTGCGTTGCCAGCTTGCTATCTTTGCCTTGTTAACAAGCTAACTTTGCGTTGCTAACTTCCTAGCTTTGAGGTGCTAACTTGCTAGTTTTGCGTTGCTAGCTTGCTTGATTTGCGTTGCTACGTTGCTAGCTTTGTGTTTCTATCTTGCCAGCTTTGCGTTTCTAGCTTGCTATCTTTGCGTTTCTAGCTTGTTATCATGCTAGATTTGCGTTTCTAGCTTGCTAGTTTTGCTCTGCTAGCTTCTTGCATTGTGTTCCTAGCTTGCTATCTTCGCGTTGCTAGCATGATAGCTTCGCATTGCTAGCATGCTAGCTATCAATTCCTAGCTTGCTAGCTTCCTAGTTTTGCTTTGCTAGTTTGCTAGCTTTGCGTTTCTAGCTTGCCAGCTTTGCGTTGCTAGCTTGCCAGCTTTGCGTTGCTAGCTTGTTTGTTTTGCGTTGCTGGATTACTAGCTTGCTAGCTTGCTAGATTCGCGTTGCTAGCTTGCTAGCCTTCCAGCTGTGCGTTGCTACCTTGAGAGTTTTGCGTTTCTACCTTGACAGCTTTCTGTTGCTATCTTGCTAGCTTCGCGTTGCTATCTTGCTAGTTTTGCGGTGTTTGCTTGCTCGCTTTGCGTTCCTTGCTTGCTAGGTTTGCGATGCTAGCTTGCTAGCTTTGCGTTGCTACCTTGGTAGCTTTGAGTAGATAGCTTTGTAGTTTTGCGTTGATAGCTTGCTACCTTTGCCCTGCTAGCTTGTCGTTGCTAGCTTGCAGGATTTATGTTGGTAGCTTGCTAGCTTTGCGTTGCTCGCTTGCTAGCTCTGCGTTGCTAACTTACTATATTGCTAGATTTGCGTTCCTAGCTTGATAGCTTTGCGTTGCTATCCCAATAGATTTGAGTTGCTACCTTGATAGCTTTGCGTTGCCAGCTTGCTATCTTTGGGTTGCTAACTTTCAAGCTTTGCGTTGCTAGCTTGCTAGATTTGCATTGCTTGTTTCCTTGTTATGCGTTCCTTGCTTGCTAACTTTGCGTTGCTAGCTTGCTTGCTCTGCGTTTCTAGTTTGCTAGCTTTGCGTTGCTAGCTTGTTAGCTTGCTAGATATGCGAAGCTACTTTGCTAGCTTTGTGTTGCTAGCTTGCCAGCTTTGCTTTGCTAGCTAACAAGCTTTGCGTTTCTAGCTAGCCAGGTGTGCTTTGCTAGCTTGCCAGCTTAGCTTTGCTAGCTTCCCAGATTTGCGTTGCTAGCTTGCAGCTTCTCGTTACTAAGATGCAAGTTTCAATTGCTGGCTTGCTAACTTTGCGTTGCTAGCTTGCTAGCTATGGGTTGCTAGCTTGCCATCTTTGCGTTGCTTGCTTGCCAGCTTGCGTTTTTAGCTTGCCAGCTTTGCGTTGCTATCTTGCTAGATTTGCGTGGCTAGCTTTCCGTTACTAGCTTGATAGATATGCTTTGTAAGCCTGGTACCATTGCTTTGCAATCTTGCTAGCATTGCGTTGCTAGCTTGCTACCTTGGCGTTGCTAGCTTGCTAACATTGCTTGCTAGCTTGCTAGCTTTTTGTCCCTAGCTTTTTAGCTTTGCGTTGCTAGCTTGCTAGCTTTGCGATCTAGCTTACTAGCTTTGCGTTGATAGCTTGCTATCTTTGGTTGCTAGCTTGCTAGCTTTGCGTTGCTAACTACCAACCTTTGCGTTTATAGCTTGCTTGCTTTTCGTTGATACCTTGCTAGCTTTGCGTTGCTAGCTTGATTGCTTTGAGTTGCTAGCTTCCTAGCTTTTCGTTGCTAGATTGATAGCTTGCTAGCTTGCTAGATTTGTTTTGCTAGCTTGCTAGCTTGCCAGGTTTGAGTTTCTACTTGCCAGCATTGCGTAGCTAACTTTCTACTATTGCGTTGTTTGCTTGATAGCTATGCGATGCTATCTTGTTAGCTTTGTGTTGATAGCTTTCTAGCTTTGCGTTGCTAGATTGCTGGCTTTGCATTTCTAGCTTGCTAGCTTGTCGTTGCTAGCTTGCTAGATTTGCGTTGCTAGCCTGTTCTCATTGCGTTCCTACTTTGCTAGCTTTGCGTTGCTAACTTGCCAGCTTGGCGTTCTAACTTGCTAGATTTGCGTTCTGACTTACTAGCTTTGCAATGCTAGCTTGCTATCTTTGCGTTGTTATTTTGCTATCTTTGCATTGCTACCTTGCTAGCTTTGCGTTGCTAGCTTGCTAGTTTTCTTTGCTTGCCTGCTTGCTTTGCGTTTCTTGCTTGCTAGCATTCGATGCTTGCTTGCTAGCTTCGCGTTGCTAGCTTCCTAGCATTGCGTTTCGAGCTTGCTAGTTTTGCTTTGCTACCTTGTCTAGCTTAGCGTTGCTAGCTTCCTAGTTTGCGTTGAGAGCTTGCTAGAATATTAGATTAGCGTTGCTAGTTTGCTAGCTTTGCGTTGCTATCTTGCTAGCTTCGCGTTGCTAGCTTTTAAATATGCGTTGCAATCTTGGTAACATTGCGTAGCCAGCTTGCTAACTTTGCGTAGCTAGCTTGGTAGCTTAGCGTTGCTATCATGCCAGCTTTGTGTTGTTAGCTTCCCATCTTTGCATTGCTTGCTTGCTAGATTTGGGTGGCTAGCTTGCCAGCTTTGCTTTGCTACCTTGCTAGATTTCTTTTGCTAGTTTGCTAGATTCGAATTGCTAGTTTGCTAGCTTTGCGTTGGTTGCTTGCTTGCTTTGCGTTTCTTTTAGCTAGCTTTCGTTGCTAGCTTCTTAGCTATGCGTCCTAGATTACTAGTTTTGCGTTGTTAGCTTGCTAGCTCTCCGTTGCTGGCTTGTTAGATATGCTTTGCAAGCTTGCAAGTTTTCGTTGGTAGCGTGCCAGCTATGCGTTGCTAGCTTGCCAGCTTTGCGTTGCCTGCTAGCCAGCTTTGCGTTTCAAACTTTCCAGGTTTGCTTTGTTAGCTTGCCAGATTGGCTTTGCTAGCTTGCTAGCTAACTTTGCTACTTACTAGCTTGCTAGATATGCGTTGCTAGCCTGATAGCTTTGCGTTGCTAGCTTGCCAGCTTTGCGTTGCTATCTTGCCAGTTTGCGTTGCTAGCTTGCCAACTTTGGTTTGCCAGCTTGCCAGCTTTGCGTTGCTAGCTTGCCAGCTTTGCGTTACTAGCTTGTAATATTTGCGTTGTCAGCTTGCCAGCTTTGCGTTGCTAGATTGCTAGATTTGCTTTGCTAGCTTGCTAACTTAGCGTTGGTAGCTTGCAAGATTTGCGATGCTAGCTTCCTAACTTTGAGTTTCTAGCTTGCTAATATTGCGTTGCTAGCTTTCTAGCTTTGCGTTGCTAGCTTGCTAGCTTCCCGTTGCTATCTTGCTAGCTACGCGTTGCTATCTTGCTAGTTTTGCGTTGCTTGCTTTCTTGCTTGATTTGCGTTTCTTGCTTGCTAAATTTGGGTTGCTAGCTTGCTAGCTTTGCTTTGCTACGATGCTAGATTTGCGTTGCTAGCGTGGTAGCTTTGCATTGCTATCTTGCTAGCTTTCCGTTGCTAGCTTCCTAGCTTTGCCTTGCTATCATGCTACCTTGGCGTTGATAGCTTACTAGTTTTACGTAGCCAGTTTGGTCGCTTTGAGTTTCTCGCTCGCTAGCTCTCCCTTGCTTGTTGGAACATTGCTAGTTTTGCGTTGCAATCTTGCTAACTTTGCGTTGCTATCTTACTAGATTTGAGTTTCTAATTTGCTAGCTTTGGTTTGCAAGCTTGCTAGCATTACGTTGCTAACTTCCTAGCTTTGCTTTGCTAGCTTGATGCTTTGCGTTGCTAGCTTTAAAGCTTGCAAGATTTCTGTTGAAAAGTTGCTAGCTTTGCGTTTCTAGCTTGCTAGCTTCGCGTTGCTAGCTTGCTAGCATTGCGTTGTTACATTGGTAGCTTTGCGTTTCTACCTTGCTAGCTTTGCTTTGCTAGCTTCTTAGCTTTGCGTTGCTAGCTTGCTAGATTATTAAATTTGCTAGTTTGCTGGATTTGTGCTATCTTGATAGGTTTTGCGTTGCTAGCTTGCCAGCTTTGCGTTGCTGGCTTAGTAGATTTGCGTTGCTAACTTGCTAACTTGCTAGATTTGTTTACTACGCTGCTAGCTTTGCGTTGCTAACTTGGTAGTTTTGCGTTGCTAGCTTGCTAGGTTTGCGTTGCCAGCATGCTAGCTTTGCCTTGCAAGCTTCCTACCTTGGCGTTGCTAGCTTGCTAGCTTTGTGTAGCCAGCTTGCTCGCTTAGCGTTGCTAGCTTGCTAGTTTTCTTTGCTTGCTTGCTTGCTTGCTTGCTTGCTTTCCGTTCCTTTCTTGCAAGTTTTCGTTGCTAGCTTTCTAGCTTCGCGTTGCAATCTTGCTTGCATTACGTTGCTATCTTGCTAGATTTGCCTTGCTAGCTTGCAACATTGGCGTTGCTAGATTGCTAGATTTGCGTTTCTAGCTTGCAAGCTTTGCGTTTCTAGATTGCTAGCTTTGCTTTGCTTGCTTGCTTGCTTGCTTGTTTGCTTTTCTTTCTTGCTAGCATTCGTTGCTAGATTTCTAGCTTTGCGTTGCAAGCTTCCTAGCATTGCGTAGCTATCTTTTTATCTTTTCTTTGCTGGTTTGGTAGCTTTGAATTGCTAGAATGCTAGCTTAATAGCTTTGCGTTGCTAGCTTGCCAGCTTTGCTTTGTTAGCATGCCAGGTTTGCTTTGCTTGATTTGCGTTGCTAGATTACTAGCTTTGCGTTGCTACCTTGCTATCTTTCCGTTGCTAGTTTGCAAGCTTTTAGTTCCTAGCTTACTAGCTTTGCGTTTCTTGCTTGCTTGCTTGCATTGCGTTGCTAGCTTGCTAGATTTGCTTTGTAGCTTCCTAGCTTTGTGTTGGTAGCTTGGTAGCTATGCGTTGCTAGCTTGCTAGCTTTGCGTTGCTAGCTTGCTAGCTTTGCCTTTCTAGCTTGCTAACTTGGCGTTGCTAGCTTGTAGCTTTGCGTAGCCAGCTTGCCGACTTAGCGTTTCTCGCTTGCTAGCTCTCCGTTGCTAGTTAGCTACATTGCTAGAATTACGTTGCTAGCTTTCTAGCTTTGCATTGTTAGCTTGAAAGCTTGCTTGATTTGCTTTGGTAACTTCCTGGTTTTGAGTTGCTAGCTTGCTAGCTTTGCGTTGCTAGCTTGCGAGGTTTTCGTTGCAAGATTGGTAGCTGTGCGTTGCTAGCTTGCCATATTTGTGTTATTAGTTGGCCATGTTTGCGTTGCTAGCTGGCTTAATTTGCGTAGCAAACTATGCCAGCTTTGCGTTCCTAGCTTGCCAGCTATGCGTTTCTAGCTTTCCAGATTTTCGTTGCAAGCTTGAGAGCATTGCTTTGCTAACTTGGAAGTTTGCGTTGCTAGCTTCCTAGCTTTTCGTTGCTAGCTTTCTCGCTTGCTAGATTTGCGTTGTAGACTTGCTAGTTTTCGTTGATACCTTGCTAACTTTGCGTTTCTAGCTTGTTAGCTTTTCGTTGTTAGCTGGCTAGATTGCTAGCTTTTCGTTGCAATCTTGCTAGCTTTGCCTTGCTATCTTGCTAGATTTGCTTTGCTAGGTTGCTA
>NW_019723465.1:0-1292 GCF_002891405.2 Cryptotermes secundus | reverse complement strand
TTGCTTGCTTGCTTTGCGTTCCTTGCTTGCTATCTTTGCGTAGCTAGCTGCTAGCTTTGCTTTTCTACCTTGCTTGCTTTGCTTTGCTAGCTTGCTAGATTTTCGTTGCTATCTTGGTACCTTTGAATTGAGAGCTTGCTAGATATGCGTTTCTAGTGTGGCAGCTTTGGGTTGCTAGCTTGCCAGGTTTGCGTTGCTTGTTTCCCAGGTTGCGTTGCTAGCTTGCCAGCTTTGCGTTGCTACCTTGCTAGCTTTCCGTTGCTAGCTTGCTAGATTTGGGTAGCTAGCTTGCTAGCTTTGCGTTGCTTGCTTGCTTTGCGTTTCTTGCTTGCTATCTTTACGTTGCTAGATTGGTAGCTTTGCTTTGCTAGCTTGATAGCTTTGCGTTGATATCTTGCTATTTTTGCTTTGCTAGCTTGCCAGGTTTGCGTTGCTAGCTTGCTAGACTGCGTTGCTAGCTTGCTATTTTTCCGTAGCTAGCTTTCTAGATACGCGTTGTTAGCTTGTCATCTTTGCGTTGCTAGCTTGCTAACTTTGCGTTGCTACCTTGCTAGCTTTGCGTTTCTTGCTGTCTTGCTTTCCGTTTCTTGCTTGCTAGCTTTGCTTTTCTAGCTTGCTAGCTTTGCGTTGCTAGCTTGCTAGCTTAGCGTTCTAGCTTGCTTACTTTGCGTTGCTAGTTTCCTATCTTTTCGTTGCTAGCTTGCTATCTTTGCGTTGCTAGCTTGCTATTTTTCCGTAGCTAGCTTTCTAGATACGCGTTGTTAGCTTGTCATCTTTGCGTTGCTAGCTTGCTAACTTTGCGTTGCTACCTTGCTAGCTTTGCGTTTCTTGCTGGCTTGCTTTCCGTTTCTTGCTTGCTAGCTTTGCTTTTCTAGCTTGCTAGCTTTGCGTTGCTAGCTTGCTAGCTTAGCGTACTAGCTTGCTTCCTTTGCGTTGCTAGTTTACTATCTTTGCGTTGCTAGCTTGCTATCTTTGCGTTGCTAGCTTGCTATATATGCGTTGTTAGCTTGCCATCCTTGCGTTGCTACCTTGCAATGAGTGCGTTGCTAGCATGCCAGATTGCGTTTCTAGCTTGCCAATTTTGCTTTGCTGCCTTGCTAACTTTCCTTTTATAGCTTGCTAGCTTTGCGTTGCCAGCTTGCTACCTTTGATTTGCTAGCTTGCTAGCTTTGCGTTGCTAGCATGTAAGATTTGCGTTGCTTGCTTGCTTGCTAGCTTTGCGTTTGTTGCTTGATAGCTTTGCGTAACTAGCTTGCTAGGTTTGCGTTTCTAGCTTGCTAGTTTTCCGTTGC
>NW_019723464.1:357-447 GCF_002891405.2 Cryptotermes secundus | reverse complement strand
TTACAGTTAAAGTAGCTGAGACAACAGTAAAAATATACTTTTATCTTGCAGTTCTTGATGAAATGGTAAAGCAATGGGACAAGTGTATCA
>NW_019723464.1:0-203 GCF_002891405.2 Cryptotermes secundus | reverse complement strand
TGGCATCAGTGTGGGATCTTCATTGCCAGACTACATAGAGTGAGGTGAACAGATAAATGCATGTGCATGATGGTTCTATAAGCCTATCAGCTTTCTATAAAATAATAAAAAAGTATGCTTATAAAATGGTCTTTGAATCAGCAACGCTAACATAATGTTTTGTGGAGCCTGCAGTTATTGTCAGTGAAGATTTGGAGGAATGT
>NW_019723463.1:224-547 GCF_002891405.2 Cryptotermes secundus | reverse complement strand
GAAACGAATGAAGGAAACTGAACAGGAGGGAGTGAGTATCAGTCCAAATGTGGTCATGAGCTCTTATTTCTAATACCAGCCGGAAGGTCATGGGTTCAAATCCCGATTAAGTAACTGGATTTTTTTTCAATTGACCTAATCCTTCCAGCCACACCATTGCCCCGGGTGGACTGAGCCTCTAATAGAAATGAGTACCAGGAATATTCTTGGGGGTAAAGGTCGACCGGCGCATAGGGCTGACAATCTTGCCGCCCTCTTGAGCTGATTGTCTAGAAAATGTGGGAACCTCAACATCTCACAACCCTATGGGACTCCACAGCCTG
>NW_019723463.1:0-163 GCF_002891405.2 Cryptotermes secundus | reverse complement strand
TACAGGGATACCTTTACTTTACTTTAGTATATTGTAGCACCCTGCTGCACTTCATTTAGTACCAAATTGTTTCACAGTCTCATGTGCAGCATGTCCTTCTGTAAAACTTCCTAAAAGCTATTCACTACATGTTTTGACCTATAAGGTCATTATCAGGTGTTTT
>NW_019723462.1:0-248 GCF_002891405.2 Cryptotermes secundus | reverse complement strand
CTAGCAACGCAAAGCTAGCAAGCTAGCAACTCAAAGCTAGCAAGGCAAAAAGAGCAAGCTAGCAACGAAAACTAGAAAGCTAGAATGCAAACTAGCAAGATAAAAAAGGCAAAGCTACCAATATAACAACTCAAAACTAACAAGTTCTCCACGCAAAGCTAGCGAGCTAGCCACGAAAAGCTAACAAGATAGGAACGGCAAAACTATCAAGCTAGCAAAGCATATCTAGCAATCTAGCAGGCTAGCAA
>NW_019723461.1:0-910 GCF_002891405.2 Cryptotermes secundus | reverse complement strand
TGAGTGTTATACACCATCATCAGAACCCTTTAGAATCTACTTGTAATGAATTGCATTTGAAAAGGCATCAACATAGAGATATTATGGGAGTAGGGCTGTGCAGTTGTTCCCCCCCACAGTCTTTAAAATTATAGAGGAATATAATGTCTATTTAATGTGGAAAATCAGTGTGTTATGTTACCACTAATATGTGTGAATTAAAAATATTTAAGAGTACCACCAGAATGCTGGTGAACTTCTACCAGATTACACAGTGTCACATCCCAGTAAATAGTACTGTCGCCATTAAGCACTGTGAGAACCACAAATTAAATACTGAACATGAAAACCTCTTGTATCACAGTAAATGTACCACTTTTTGTTTCTAAAGTAGGTAATCTAAGATGTACCTTTGGTTTTCATAGCAGTTTCTTCACCTACTGTTGGACCATTTATTCAAGACGTTTTGGATATTGTAAGGAGAAAACACTGTACATAAGCCTTGTTTGTGTATGCCTTTGACTGGATTTCATTTAATTAATGCTAATGATTAATTTACAAATACAGATGGTTAACTTTCCTCAGTATATGACATCTGAACAACACAAAATTGACTCGCATCTTTGCCTGATTTAACATAACATGTACAGAACTAATATGTTCCAGGATATATCACACAATTGTCTGAGAGTCTTACCCCCTGGTATTGGTTTCCTAACTCGTCTAACACAACTAGATGCCTCACATAACAAACTCACAGAGATTCCACCAGATCTTGTCAGCCTCAGGGGTTAGTATAACATTGATTATACAATTTTATATTCTGAGCAACTCACTGTGTTGTATGCAGGTGGGTAGTATGTCTATTGTACCAAATTAACATATGATAAATTCCTGTTTAAAAATAAATTTTTGGAAATTTTTTTTTTTT
>NW_019723460.1:0-421 GCF_002891405.2 Cryptotermes secundus | reverse complement strand
TGCATCATCCTGCGGAAACTACTGGGTACTGTGATGACGCTGGAACATTTCCCTTATTACTTCTACGGACAAGATTTCCACCTGCGAACTGAACACTGTTCATTAACTTGGCTCGTGAATTTTATGAATCTCTAGGGACAATCCGCCCTCTGGATTCAGCATCTACAAGAGTACAGTTTCACGTGCGAGCACCGTTAAGGCCGAAAACAACAATCTTAAAGACCATGCCACGAGGAGTGTACCCACTGACACAAAGAGTGGACGGGGGCAGACGTGAAGGAAGTACGAGCTTTTCCAGCTGTAGCCGCAGCCGGCTGGGATCCGGCACCTTAGACAACTGAAGAACTCAACGACCAGTTCAGGGCCCATTGTGGAAGGGTAAGGACGAGACAGCGCCCAGAATGGAAAAAACGTCGCCGAC